>NC_046159.1:17598142-17898142 GCF_011064425.1 Rattus rattus | reverse complement strand
ACATAATAGCCAAAACTGCAAATGCACAAAACAAAGGAAGAATATTAAAAGCAGTAAGGGAAAAAGGTCAAGTAACATATAAATGCAGACCTATCAGATTTACATCAGTCTCACCAGGGAATATGAAAGCCCAAAGATACTGGGCTGATGTCAAACAGACTCTAGGAGAACAGAAGTGCCAGCCCAGGCTACCATATCCAGCAAAACTCTCAATAAACTTAGATGAAGGAACCAAGACATTCCATGATAAAACCAAATTTACACAATATCTTTCTGTAAATTCAGCACTACAAAGTATAGGAGATGGAAAATTCCAACACAAGGAAGGAAACTATATGATAGAGAAACCAAAAAAGGAATCTTCTTGCAATAACCCCAAAAGAAGAGAACCATAGAAACATAATTCTACCTCTAACAACAAAAATAATAGGAAAAACAATCACTATTACATAGTATCTCTTAACCTCAATGGACTCAATTCCCTAACAAAAAGACATAGATTAGCCCAGCATTTTGATTCATACAGGAAACACACCTCAGTGACAAAGACAGACACTAGCTCAGAGTGAAAGGCTGGAAAATTTTTCCAAGCATATGGTCTGAAGAAAGAGGCTGGAGTACTCATTCTAATATCAAATAAAATTGACTTTCAACCAAAAGTTACCAAAAAAGATAAGGAAGGACTCTTCATAATCATCAAAGAAAAAATCCATCAAGATGAACTCTCAATCCTGAATATCTATGCCCCAAATACAAGGGCACCTACATACGTAAAAGAAACCTTACTAAAGCTCAAAACACACACTGCACCTCACACAATAATAGTAGGAGATTTCAACACCCCACTCTCATCAATAGACAGATCATGGAAACAGAAACTAAAGAATACAGATTAACTAACAGAATTTATAAACCAAATGGATATAGCAGATATTTATAGAACATTTCATCCTAAAACAAAAAAAATATACATTCTTCTCAGCACCTCATAGTACCTTTTCCAAAATGACCACATAATTGATCACAAAACAGGTCTCAACAGTTAAATGAAGATTGAAATACTCACATGCAACCTATCAGATCACCATAGACTGAGGCTGGCCTTTTTTTTCTCCACCTTTATTAACTTGAGTATTTCTTATTTATATTTCAATTGTTATTCCCTTTCCAGGTTTCCAGGCAAACATCCCCCTAACCCCTCCCCTTCCCCTTCTATATGGGTGTTCCCTTCCCCATCCTCCCAACATTACTGCCCTCCCCCAAACAATCCCGTTCACTGGGGGTTCAGTCTTGGCAGGACCAAGGGCTTCCCCTTCCACTCGTACTCTTACTAGGATATTCATTGCTATCTATGCAGTTGGAGCCCAGGGTCAGTCCATGTATAGTCTCTGGGTAGGGGCTTAGTCCCCGGAAGCTCTGGTTGGTTGGCATTGTTGTTTATATGGGGTCTTAAGCCCCTTCAAACTCTTTCAGTCCTTTCTCTTAATCCTTCAACAGGGGTCCTGTTCTCAGTTCAGTGGTTTGCTGCCGGCATTCACCTATGCATTTGCCATATTCTGGCTGTGTCTCTCAGGGGAGAGTTACATCCTGTTCCTGTCAGCCTGCACTTCTTTGCTTCATCCATCTTATCTATATATGTACGGGCCACATGTAGGGCAGGCTCTGAATGGGCGTTCCTTCTGCCTCTGTTCTAAACTTTGCCTCCCTATTCCTTCCCTAGGGTATTCTGGTTCCCATTTTAAAGGAGGAATGAAGCATTCACATTTTGGTCATCCTTCTTGAGTTTCATGTATTCTGTGCATCTAGGGTAATTCAAGCATTTGGGCTAATAGCCACTTATCAATGAGTGCACACCCATGTGTTTTTTCTGTGATTGGGTTACCTCCTCAGGATGATATTTTCCAGTTCCATCCATTTGCCTTCATAAAATCATTGTTTTTTGATAGCTGAGTAATATTCCATTGTGTAGATGTACCATTTTTCTGTATCCATTCCTCTGTTGAAGGGCATCTGGGTTCTTTCCAGCTTCTGGCTTTTATAAATAAGGCTGCTATGAATATAGTGAAGTATGTGTCTTTGTGATATGTTGGGGCATCTTTTGGGTATATGCCCAAGAGAGGTATAGCTGGATCCTCAGGCAGTTCAATGTCCAATTCTATGAGAAACCTCCAGACTGATTTCCAGAATGGTTGTACCAATCTGCAATCCCACCAACAATGGAGGAGTGTTCTTCTTTCCCCACATCCCCGCCAGCATCTGCTGTCACCAAGTTTTTGATCTTAGCCATTTTGACTGGTGTGAGATGGAATCTCAGGATCGTTTTGAATTGCATTTCCCTTATGACTAAAGATGTTGAACATTTCTTTAGGAGCTTCTCATCCATTCAGCATTTCTTAGCTGTGAACTCTTTGTTTAGCTTTGAACCCCACTTTTAATAGTGTTATTTGTCTCTCTGCAGTCTAACTTCGTGAGTTCTTTGTATATTTTGGATATAAGCCCTTTATTAGTTGTAAGATTGGTAAAACCTTTTCCCAATCTGTTCGTTGCCATTTTGCCCTAACAACAGTGTCCTTTGCCTTACAGAAGCTTTGCAGTTTTATGAGATCCCATTTGTCGATTCTTGATCTTAGAGCACAAACCATTGGTGTTTTGTTCAGGAAATTTTCTCCAGTGCCCATGTGTTTGAGATTCTTCCCCACTTTTTCGTCTATTAGTTTGAGTGTATCTGGTTTGATGTGGAGGTCCTTGATCCACTTGGACTTAAGCTTTGTTCAAGGTGATAAGAATGGTTCTATCTGCATTTTTCTACATGCTGACCTCCAGTTGAAGCAGCACCATTTGCTGAAAATGCTATCTTTTTTCTGTCAGATGGTTTTGGCTCCTTTGTCAAAAATCAAGTGACCATAGGTGTGTGGGTCCATTTCTGGGTCTTCAGTTCTGTTCCACTGGTCTATCTGCCTGTCTCTGTACCAATACCATATAGTTTTTATCACTACTTCTCTGTAATACTGCTGGAGCTCAGAGATAGTGATTCCGTTGGAAGTCCTTTTATTGTTGAGGATAGTTTTAACTCTTCTGGGTTTTTTGTTATTCCAGATGAATTTGCAAATTGTTCTGTCTAACTCTATGAAGAACTGGGTTACAATTTTAATGGGGATTGCATTGAATCTGTAGATTGCTTTTGGTAAAATATCCACTTTTACTGCATCAATCTTGCCAATCCATGAGCATGGGAGATCTTTCCATCTTCTGAGATCTTCTTCAATTTCTTTCTTCAGAGGCTTGAAGTTCTTATCATACATATCTTTCACTTACTTGGTTAAAGTCACACCAAAAGGTAATTTATATTGTTTGGGGAGTATTGAACAACAGCGTCATTTCTCTAATTTCTTTCTCGGCTTGTTTCTCTTTTGTGTAGAGAAAGGCTACTGATTTATTTGAATTAATTTTATACCCAGCCATTTTACTGTAGGTGTTTATCACGTTTAGTAGTTCTCTGGTGGACCTTTTGGTATCACTTAAATGTACTACCATATGATCTGCAAATAGTGATATTTTGACTTCTTCCTTTCAAATCTGTATCCCTTTGGTCTCCTTTTGTTTTCTGATTGCTCTGGCTAGGACTTAGAACTTTATTGAACAAGTAGGGAGAGAGTGGGCAGCCTTGTCTAGTCCCTAATTTTAGTGGGATTGCTTGAACTTTCTCTCCATTCAGTTTAATATTAGGTACTTGTTTGCTGTATATTGCTTTTACCATGTTTAGGTATGGGCCTTGATTTCCTGTTCTTTCCAGGACTTTTATCATGAAGGGGTGTTGAATTTTGTCAATGCTTTCTCAGTATCTAATGAAATGATCATGTGGATTTTATCTTTCAGTTTGTTTATATAGTGGATTACGTTGATGGTTTTCTGTATATTAAACCATCCCTGCATCCCTGGAATGAAGCCTACTTGATCATGCTGGATGATTATTTCGATGTGCTCTTGGATTCGGTTAGCAAGTATTTTATTGAGTATCTTTGCGCCGATATTCATAAGGGAAATTTGTCTGAACTTCTCTTTCTTTGCTGGGTCTTTGTGTGGTTTAGGAATAAGAGTAAATGTGGCTTAATAGAAGGAATTCAGTAGCGCCCCATCTGTTTCGATTTTGTGGAATCGTTTGGATAGTATTGGTATGAGGTCTTCTATGAAGGTCTGATAGAATTCTGCAGTGAACCCATCTGGACCTGGGCTCTTTTTGTTTGGGAGACTTTTAATGACTGCTTCTATTTCTTTAGGAGTTATGTGGTTGTTTAACTGGTTTATCTGTTCCTGATTTAACTTCAGTACCTGGTATTTGTGTAGGAAATTGTCCATTTCCTGAAGATTTTCAAGTTTTGTTGAATATAGGCTTTTGTAGTAGGATCTGATGATTTTTTTAATTTCCTCTGATTCTCTTATGTCTCCCTTTTCATTTCTGATTTTTAATTTGGACACACTCTCTCTGTCCTCTGCTTAGTCTGGTTAAGGGTTTATCTATCTTGTTGATTTTCTTAAAGAACCAGCTCTTCGTTCTGTTGATTCTTTGTATAGTCCTTTTTTTTTCTACTTGGTTGATTTCAGCTCCGAGTTAGATTATTTTCTGCCTTCTACTCCTCCTGGGTGTGTTTGCTTCTTTTTCTTCTAGAGCTTTTAGGTGTGCCATCAAGCTGGTGATATATGCTCTGTCCTGTTTCTTTCTTCAGGCCCTCAGAGCTATGAGTTTTCTTCTTAACACATCTTTCATTGTGTCCCATAATTTTGGGTATGTTGTACCTTAATTTTCATTAAATTCTAAGAAGTCTTTAATTTTTTTCTTGCCCAGGTTATCATTGAGTAGAGCATTGTTCAACTTCCATGTATATATGGACATTCTTTACTCATTGTTATTGAAGACCAGCTGTAGCCCCTGATGGTCTGATAGGACGAATGGGATTATTTCTATCTTTCTGTATCTGTTGAGGCCGGTTTTATGACTGATTATATAGTCAGTTTAGGAGAAAGTATCATGAGGTGGTCAGAAGAAGGTATAACCTTTTGTTTTAGGATAGAATGTTCTATAAATATCTGTTAAATACATTTGGTTCATGGCTTTTCTTAGTCTGTCTATGTTTCTGTTTAATTTCTCTTTTCATGATCTGTCCATTGATGAGAGTGGGATGTTGAAATGAGGCTGGTCTTCAATAACAACAAAAGTGATAGAAAACCCACATAAATATGGAAGTTGAAGAACACTCTATTCAATGATAACTTGGTCAAGGGAGAAATGAAGTAAGGAATTAAAGACTTTTAGAATTTAATGAAAATCAAGCACAACATACCCAAACGTATGGGACACAATGAAAGAAGTGCTAAGAAAACTCATAACTCTGAGTGCTTTCAAAAAGAAACTAGAGAGAACATACAGTAGCAGCTTGACAGAACACCTAATAGTTCTAGAACAAAAAGATGCAAATATACCCAAGAGGAGTAGAAGGCAGGAAATAATCAAACTCAGGGCTGAAATCAACGGAGTAGAAATAAAAAAGTACTAAAGAAAGAATCAACAAAACTGTTCTGTTTTTGAGCCTGTTCTTTGAGAAAATCAACAAGATAGATAAACCCTTAGCCAGAATAATCAGAGGGCCCAGAGTGTGTATCCAAATTAACAAACTCAGAAATGAAAAGGGAGAAATAACCAGAGAATCTGAGGAAATTAAAAAAAACAATCATATCCTACTACAAAACCCTCTATTTAACAAAACTGGAAAATTTGGATGAAATGGAGAGTTTTCTAGACAGATATCAGAATCACATAAAATATCTAAATGGTCCCATAACTCCTAAAGAAATAGAAGCAGTTATTAAAAGTCTCCTAAAGAAAATAGCCCAGTAGAAAATGTGTTTAGTGGACAATTTTATCAGACCTTCATAAAAGACCTTATACTGTTCAAACAGTTCCACAACATAGTAACAGAAGTAATACTATTTAATTTATTTTATGAATCCACAATTATGCTTATACTTAAACCAAACAAAAAACCAACAATGAAAGAGAACTTCAGACCAGCTTTTTATGAATATTCATGCAAAAATCCTCAAGAAAAATTTTGCAAAATGAATCTAAGTACATATCAACATGATCATCTGTTATGATCAAGGAGGCTTCATCCCAGGGATGCAGGGATGGTTCAATATACAGAAATCCATCAAGGTAATCCACTATGTAAACAACTCAAAGGAAAAAACCAAATGATCCTCTCATTAGATGCTGAGAAAGCATTTGACAAAATTCAACACCCCTACTTGTTAAAATTCTAGGAAAGATCAGGAATTGAATGCCCATACCTAAATACCATAAAAGCAATATTCAGCAAACCAGTAGCCAACATCAAACTAAGTGGAGGGAAACATGAAACAATCCCACTAAAATCTGTAACTAGACAAGGCTGCCCACTCTCCCTTACCTATTCCATATAGTACTCAAAGTCCTAGCCAGAGCAATGAGATCACAAAAGGAGGTCACAAGGATAAATATTGGAAAGGAAGCATTCAAAATATCACAAATTGCAGATGATAACATATTTAAGCGACCCCAAAAGTTCAATCAGAAAACTCCTAAGCCTGAAAAACAAGTTCAGCAAAGTGGCTGGGTATATAATTAACTCAAACAAATCAGTAGCCTTCCTCTACTCAAAGGATAAACAGGCTGAAAAAGAAATTAGTGAAATAACACACTTCATCACATTCACCAATAATATAAAATACTTCGCTGTAACTAACCAAGCTAGTGAAAGATCTGTATGACAAGCACTTCAAGTAGCTGAAGAAAGAAATTGAAGAAGGTCTCAGCAGATGGAAAGACCTACCATGCTCATGGATTGGGAGAATTAATATAGTAAAGATGGCCATTTTCCCAAAAGCAATCTACAGATTCAATGCAATCCCCATCAAAATGTTAGCTCAATTCTTTATAGAGTTAGAAAGAGCAATTTTCAAATTCATTTGGAATAAAAGAAAAACCAGGATAGCAAAAACTATCCTTAACAATAAGAACTTTTTGGGGAATCAGCATCCCTGTCTTACAAAGCAATAGTTATATAAAGTGTATGGTATTGGTACAGGGACAGTCATGTAGATCAATGGAATAGAATTGAAGGCTTGGAAATGAACCTATACACCTATGGTCACTTGATCTTTGACAAGGGAGCTAAAACCATCCAGTAGATAAAAGACAGCATTTTCAACAAATGGTTCTGGTTCAACGAAAGGTCAACATGTAGAAGAAATCAAATCAACACAGTCTTATAACCCTGTACAAAGTTAACATCCAAGTGAATCAAGTACCATCACATAAAACTATATACACTCAAACTAATAGATGAAAAAGTAGGGAAGAGCCTCAAACACATGGGCACTGGGAAAAGTTTCCTGAACAAAACACCAAGGGTTTATGGTCTCAGATCAGGAATTGGCAAATGGGACTTCATAAAATTGTAAAGCTTCTGAAAGGCAAGGGACACTGTCATTAGAACAATACAGCAGGGGTTGGGGATTTAGCTCAGTGGTAGAGTGCTTGCCTAGCAAGCGCAAGGCCCTGTTCGGTCCCCAGCTCCAAAAAAAAAAAAAAAAAAAAAAAAAAAAAAAAAAAAAGAACAATACAGCAACTAGCAGTTTGCATAAGATATTTACCAATCCTACATCTGATAAGATCGAAAACTCAGGTGACAACAGTTGTTGGCCAGAATGTAGAGAAAGAGGAACACTCCTCTATTGTTGGTCAGATCGCAAACTGGTACAAGCAGTCTGGAGGTTCCTCAGATATTTGGACATAGTACTACCTGAAGACTCAACTATACCACTCCTGGGCATATACCCAAAAGATGCTCCACCTTATCACAGGGACAAGTGTTCCACTATGTTCATAGCAACCTTATTTATAATAGCCGGGATCTGGAAAGAACACAGATGCCCTTCAAAAGAGAAATGGACACAGAAAATGTGGTTCATTTATACAATGAAGTACTACTGAACAATGACTTCATGAAATTCATAGGTAAATGGATGGAACTAGAAAATATCATCCGGAGTGAGATAACCTAATCATACACAGACACAAAAGTCACACAGGGTACACACTCACTGATAAGTGGATATTAACCCCAAATCTCTGATTACCCAAGATACAATCTTCAGACCACGTGAAGCTTTAAATGATGGGTGAGCAATGTGCTGATGCATTAGTCATTAGAAGGAGGAACAAAAATATTCATAAGAGGAGATATGGAGACTAAGCATGGAGTAGCGACTGAATGAATAGCTTGTCCTTCCTGGAGTTTCAGCCCATATACATACAGTCACCAAACCCAGACAATATTGCTGATACCAAGAAGTGCATGCTGACAGGAACCTGATATAACAGTCTCCTGAGAGGCTCTGTCATAACATGGACAATACAGAGGTGAATGCTTGCAGCCAACCATTGACCTGAGAACATGATGCCCATTGGAGGATTTAGAGAAAGGATTGAAGGAGCTGAAGTGGTTTGCAACCCCATAAGATCAACAATACCAACCAACCAGAGCGCCCAAGGACTAAACAACCTTGGACAGACAACATGGACAGTCCATGTGCACTAAACTACACATGGACAGACCCATGGCTCCAGGTGCATATGTAGCAGAGGATGGCCTTGTTAGGGACTGATAGGAGGAGAAGCCCTTGGTCCTGCCAAGGCTTCGCCCCCTAATGTAAGGGAATGTCAGGTCAGGAAGGCGGGAAGGAGTGGATGGGTGGGAGAACACCCTCATAGCAGAAGGGAGAGGCAAGATGGGAGAGGTGTTTATGAACAGAAAACTGGGAAATGGGATAACATTTGAAACTTAAATAAAAAAATATCCAATGCCCCCCCCCCCGAAAAAAAAAAAAAAAAAAGGAATGACACTACATTAGAGGAGCTTGGCACACTTAAACCGTTTACACTTTAAGAAGATTCCTCACAGACAGGTCAGCAAGTCAATGTAATGGAGACTGATTCTCAGTTTTGATTCCTTTCTTACTGTTATGTCTAGGTTTTTTCAATTTGACTGAACTAATCCAGTTTTTTCATGTATTCTTGAGTCCCCTCATTGACTTGGATGCTAGTCTCACTAAACTGAAGTTTTGCATAATTTTCATTGCCTCTAGCTCAGTTACTTCAAGAAGTGAGTCAAAGATCAGGTTTATGCTTTTTTTTTTCAGTTTCAAAACATCTCAGACAAAGTGAAACTGAGCTCTATTCACAAATACAGAGATATCTGACATAGGGCTGGTCAGCAGCAGGTCTGGTTCTCAGATCCTCCCATCATCTTATGTTCTCCTACCGGTAGGTCAGCTTGGCTTGCATCTCTGATGTCAAGGTTCCCTATGCAACTGTCATAGTAAAGGAATAAGAAGTAAAAGATAAAAGGAAGAGAATAAAGGAGGAAGAATGAAGAAAAATTATTGTGGAAAGCAGCAAGGCACATTTCTAGAGAACATTTATTGAACTTGAAGTTAACTCAGTACGATAGAAATTATTAATTCATGCCAGTAGGCTAGTCAACTACCTGTGGTTGGAGAAGTCAAGAACCTTAAAGCAGAGGCTACTACTGCCATGTTCTTAACCCCCATATAATTTCAAGCTGTGTTCTAAATGTTTACCCTTATACCCACATTATTACATCAGATAGAGACTGTTAAAGTTTCACAACTGATGAAACTGTAGAGCTCAAGTAACTGATTGCGTGGTGTCCCACAAAATCTGATATATCTATAATGTTTTACTTATTCCTAGGACCCAGGGAAATTTGCAGAAAGGCCATAAAGATTGTAAGAGGTTTGGAAACAGAATACTTGGTGTAATATACTATCTTCTAGTCATAACAAACAAGCTGTGTCTATGAAATCTCAACAATTTGATTGCCGAAACAAGACCCACAACATCAAATGACATGTCAACATGGATGGGTGGAACCTCAAAATGTGCTACTCTTGTATGAAGAGCTAGAAGAAATCAATGACTGGAAGGAGGGAGGGAGAGAGGGAGGGATGGATGGATAAAGGGAGGGAAGGGGGAAGAGGGGAAGGAGGAGGAGGAGGGAGGGAGGAAGGGAGGGAGAGAGAGAGAGAGAGAGAGAGAGAGAGAGAGATGATAAGAGAATCAATCTTCACTAAGCCTGAACCCCTGTAGCTTATTCAAACTCGAATGATCATACGCATGTACAAAGAAGTAGCTTGAAATAACAATAGCAGTTGAAGAAGAGATGTGAATTTATGGGGAATCATCGGACACTGAAAATTTGGAAGAGGGAAATGGAGGAATGATGCAAATCAGTACTCCTGTATAAAATTCTCAAAAAAATGTAATAAAAGAGACTTTCATCTAAAAACACATTCACAGGGGTAGAATATGATGAACAAGACTACTTTGGACTTTATGAAAACATAAATACCTGATGGCTTTAAGGCTACCACCAGAAGTCACAGCCAGATTAAAGGTAGATAATTCCACCTCAAAATATCTAGATTAAAGTTGTGTCCTCCTACTTCAAGACTCCTCAGATGTATAACTAGCTGCTTAGGTTTCTGTTAATTCTAGATGAAGTCAAATTAACATAGCCATCACACTTGTCAATCATCAGCCCAGTGATTGCTGCATACAATTGTTTGTGTCCATGGTTTTCTTTCCCCTTGTTCATGGGTCCAGTTGTAGAATTCATGAGAATGTATACCAGGAGTGCTTTCTATATACAGGTTCATCATTGTTGTACTGGGAATAAGCATGCATATGTATATACTTCCTAGGATTACTTTTTATTTCACTGATTTTTTTATCTTCAAACAATAGTAACATGAGCAATTCACATTTGCTAGTCTACACATTTAGATCACATTTTCCTTCTAATAAGCACAAAACAATAAGATAAACACATATAGTTGTAATCTTTGGGGATTTTGCTTCTCAGATTCTTTTTCTTAGTTTTAAAGCCATGTGAGATCTTTTCCATAAAGGACTGAGTTAACAACACCATTTCTTGCTATCATGATCGCTGGAAAGTTTATGGAAATGGGAAGTTCTTTTGCCATAGTAATGAAAAATCTTGGAATTGAACTCTACAGAGTAAACAATCACATACATCCTGAGAGTAAGCAATCCCCTACATCCTGAGAGTTAATAGTTACCAACATCTTCAGAGTTAATACTCACTTCATCCTGGCAGTTAACACACACTAACAGCCTCAGAATGAACACTCACTTACAACCTGAGAGTTAATGCTCACCAACATCCTCAGAGTTAATACTCATTTCATCCCGAGTGTTAACACTCACCACCATGCTCAGAGTTACCACTGACTTACATCCCGAGTGTTAACATACACTAGCATTCTCAGAGTTAACAACCAACATCCTGAGAATTAACACTCACAAACATCTTTAGGATTAATACTCACCATTCTTCAGAAGATGATGAAGTGAGGTTTCTCTGTATTGCTCTTCTTGACCAGAAAATACTAGGGCATAATTCATGGCAGGAATTAGTAGTGTTTGACCTCTGATCATGTGGATGCTATGAATGCAGCCAATTCATCACATTACTGAAAGCACAACAGTTACTACAATGAAGTAGTTGCATAATTGCTTACATTTTGGAACTAAGATCCCCATGGTTATCATCAGCACCACACACAAGACCCCAAGCACGCAAGTAACCACTCTCCATACTGCTGATTTGGGTCCTGAAAAAAGAAAGAAACAGTAATGATGACTGAGTTTTTAACCTCCAGGTTGGTACTAGGAAGGTCCAGCCTGACTCAAAATTAGGTTTAAAAGCCATACTATAGTAAAGAAAAACTAGATTCATTCCTATTTATGATTAAACCTCTGTTTTCTCAGGACTTGGTTATGCACCACCTGTAGCCATAACTATAAATGGCTCTGTACTGCCTTTTCCAGGAATGGCAATTCTGTCTTTATTTCAAGAAGTTGTTTGTAATCATCTTACAACTCTAAGATTCAAGAGATGATATGATCACCAATGACTACCTTGTTATGTCTACCTATTGTTATGATATCCTTGTTTTGTCCACCTTGCAACCATATCTTTGTTTCAGGAGACTTTTAGGACTAATGTGTATGCTTATCTTATGTTCCTGTAACTCTATCTATTTGCCTGCCAAATCCCCCATTTGAAGGCCCCCACCTCTAAGCTATAAAAATTTTATTTTTCTCACATCTGATGCTGATCTCTCAAACCCTTACTTAGGGGGTGGTAACTTGCTTGCAGGTATTAATAAGCTTACTTTAATTAATTGTTTGCTTTAATTAATTTGGCCATGCTGATTTGGGTTGGAGGGGTCTTGCTCTCCCGTCTTTAGAATTAGCATTAGCAGTTCCCAGGGTCATGACTCCAATCCATATTCAGAAGCCAGAGAGTTCTCTCTTTTCGTCCAGTACTGAAGAATTTCTCCAAAAGGGTTATTCACCTTGGAGATATTCTAAACCCAGAAGTACACCTTCAGTAACTCAGCAAAAGGTTGCCAGAAAGGAGAGAAGAATAAGCACCTTTCTTTTCTTTTTATTACAGAGACCTCCTTTGGCAAATTATGGAAACTTTTACTTTTTAAAAAATATTTTATTTATTTATATTCCAGTCATTGATCTCCCTCCCCAAGATTTTAATTTTTTTTCTATGACATTTGGTTTCTGGTCCTATTCTGGTTCAATGAGATCCCAATCTTGGGTCATTGGGAGTCTGATGAGACTCAACATTCTCACATCCAGGACAAAGGGAGATGTCCAAAGTCCACTGGTTATTATTAGTTGGGAATTCAGCCAGAGTCACCTTTTCCTTTACTGACCAACTTTGAGACCCTAACAACTTTCTGGTGATACTTGAGTCCCAGAAAATTGGAGGTGCCATGCACCTGAGTGTCCATTGGTAGACAATACATAGGCTGTATCTCAGAGCCAAGGAACCATAAGGACGTCTTATAAAACTGGGGCCTAGCACAAGATTTGGCGAGGCCCAATCCAGGAGGATGCTAGGCATACCTGGAACGGAGATAGAACTCAATAAGGCCCAGCCTAGCTGAATTAGGGAAACCTGTCACTTACGAAGCCTCCATTGGATTACTGGCAAGTAGGTTGTGGAGGGAGGCACCTGAAAAACTCCTCCTATTTGTTAAAAAAATTATTGTAGTCAAACAAGTTAACTTCTGAATGGCCCCAATTGTTGCCATTTTCTCTGTTATTATTTTGCTCTATGTTTGTTTTGTGTTTTGCTTGTCTGCAAGCATCCCACCTGGGGCAAGTTCTAAGTATTGGTTATATTTTTGCTTTCTCAATTTTTTGTGTGTGTTTCTATACCAGGTACAGGTGGAAATAGATGCCAGACAAAGCTCTAGCTGCCTCCACTCCACACTGTCTTGCTGGGACAATGTGGACATCACCTCCAGCCTGCTATCCTGTGTGTAACCTTTGTGTACTCGCTTGTCCTTGACCCAAATCCACTACTGCCTTGCCATTGCTTTTCTCAAGATTTATAAGACTAAAAAATAAACTTTCTGTATCTTAGGTTTTATAAGTTTATTGGGTATGATTAAAAATCTGTAGCATTTATAAGAAGAGTTGACTTGACACTTATAACACAGGGTTGATAAGCAATCTTATAACACAAGGCTATGTAAGCCATCTTAAAACACAGACCTAATTCATTGATATGTATAGTTCTGGGTAAAAATTCAAAAGTGTTCAACTTGTTTTTTAACTCCCATAGTTCTGCTTCTGACTGTTCTGTTGCACGAAATATGTCAACCCCAAACATGGATTTTATGCTTAAAGGCTCAGGCTGAAGGTTACATTGAAATCCCAACCACCCAGCATAGTCACCAGTCAACTAAGCTAGGGCCACAACTACTAAATATCAGAAACTGGAATACACCTATCTTGTGATACAGCAAGACAATGACCTAAGCAGATTGACAAAGACCCTATAGAATACCTCTCCTTAACTAAGGTCTATTCAGAATAACAGAGACTGGTTTAAGAATGTATATCTAGCTTCCTTGTCTTTGCTAATTTTGTTAAGCTTTAGTTATTTTGATAAACTTGGTCATGCAAGAAACTATGATAGTATTACAGTGCAATAGTGATAAAACTACATGGTATTGGTACAGAAACAGACATGTTGATCAATGGAATTGAATCAAAGATCCAGAAATAAACCCACAAACGTATGCACATATGTTTTTTGATAATGAAGTCTAAGCCATACAGTGGAAAAAAGAAAGTATCTTTAACAAAGGCGCTGGATTAACTGGATATCTATATGCAGAAGAACGAAAACAGATGCATATTGAAAATTTAAGTTAAAATGAATCAAGGCCCTCAGCATAAAACGAGCTATACTAAATCTAATAAATTAGGAAATGGGAAAATAACCTTGAACACATTGGTATGGAAGACAATTTCCTAAAAAGAACACAAATGGCTCAGACTCTAAGATCAAAAATTGATAAATGAGACCTCATTAAACTGCAAAGCTTCTATATGGCAAAGGGCACTGTTAATAAGACACAATGGCAGCCTACAGATTGAGAAAGGATCAATTCTATATCTGACAGAGGGCTAATATCCAAAATTTATAAAGAACTCAAGAAGTTAACAACCCAGTCCAACAACCCAGAGAACCCTGTTAAAAAATGGGGCACAGAGCTAAGAAGAGAATTCTCAACAGAGGAATCTGAATTATCTGAGAAGCACTTAAATAAGTGTTCAAAGTCCTTATTCATTAGAAAAATGCAAACTAAAACAACTCAGAGGTTTCTTTTCACATGTGTCAGAATTTCTAAGATCAAAAACTCAAGTGATAGCACATGCTAGAGAGGATTTGAAGCAAAAGGAGCACTCCTCTGCTTCTGGTGGGAGTGAAAACTTGTACAACCACCTTTGAAATCAATTGGGCAATTTTTCAGAAAACTGGGAATAGTTCTACCTCAAGACCCAACTATACCACTTATGTGCATATACCCCAAAATGCTCCACCATCCCACAAAGACTCAACTATGTTCACAGTAGCTGTATTTGTATTAGCCAGAAACTTGAAATAACCTAGATGTCCCTCAGTTGAAAAATGGATAAAAATGTGGTACATTTACACAATGGAATTCTATTCAGATATTATAAACAAAGATATAATGAATTTTGCAGGCAAATGGATGCAACTTGAGAATATTATCCTGAGTAAGGTAACTGAGTCCCAAAAGGCCATGCACATATATATATATATATATATATATATATATATATATATATATATATATATTTATTTATATATATACACATACATACTTATAAGTGGATATTAACCATAAAGTAGAGAATGCCCTTGCTAAATTCCAAAGACCCAAGGAATCTGGACAGGAAGGAGTCTCACTTGGAAGGGGGAGTGGAATGGTCATGGAAATCAGATGGAGAGAGGAAACTGGGTGAGAGAGGGGATTCAGAGGAGAGTGGTGGGTTCATGTTGGGTATGGGGAGGGGCAGGAGGCATTCATGTGAATGAATGTAAATCTGATACTGATAATGGGGTAGAGGTAGGAAGCATCTCCATAAAAAGACAGAGATATGGGATAAGGGAGGCATTCACGAATCAATGGGGTTAACAGCTGTGACTCACAGCCTTGGAGATATGGAAACTTGCATGACTAGGTAGGAACCCTCGGGGAAGCAATGAGGATACTAACCCACCCACAAAACTTTCAACCTCCAATTTTTCCTGTCTACAAGAAATACAGGGATATGAGATGGAACAAAGACTGAGTGAACAACCAAACAATAACCGACCCAACTTAAAACCCATCCTATGGAAAATCACCAATCCCTGACACTATTAATGATACTCTGCTATGCCTGCAGGCAAGAGTATATCATGGCTGACCTCTCAGAGTCTCCACTCACCAGATGACCCAGACAAATTCAGACCCCCACAGCTAAAGAGTGGACGGAGCTTGGGGATTTTTGTGGAAGAACACAAGTAAGATTGCAGCCTCTAAGGGGATAGGAACTCCACAGGAACACCAACAGAATCAACTATCAGAGCCCCTTGGGGCTCTCAGAGGGTGAACCATCAACCAAAGAACATACCCAGGATGGACCTAACTCTCCACAGACATATGTAGCAGCTTGCTCCTCGTGTGGTTCCTGAACAACATCCTGTCCCCAAAGCCTTTGTGTGGGATATATTCTTCTAGTTTGCCTGACTTGTCTCATCTCAGAGGGAGAAGAAGCACCTAGCCTTGTGCAAACTTGAAATGCCTTGGTGGGGAGATATCCAGGGTGCTCAGAGGAGAAGGGGAGGTGTGGTAGGGAAAGTACTGTGGGTGCAGCTGACCAGGAATGGGGCAGTGAGCAGAATGTAAAATGAATAAGTAAAAAATAAAATAAAAAAGTGTTTAATGCAAAACAACGAACAGACTGTGGTATTCTGTAATGGTGCACTATGAAAGGAATAGGGAAAAAAGTTGTTGGTTTCCATATGCACCTTGTTTATGATTTAAGGTTTTATTTTGATACTAAAAAGCTTCAATTCAAGAACTATAATTTTTAAAGCTTAGCTTAATAAAAATAAAACTATAGATTATGAATCTTGTAAAAGCTACTAACTGTAGGTTGATGTCAAGGCAATACACGATTGGACAGTAGAGAGTGGGGTGGGGGCAAAGTTTTTGTAAGGCAGTAGAAAGGAGGATTTAGGTGAACTAGATTGATTTTATATTATCTAGGTGGGTGGTTTATGTTTTTTATCAATTGGCAGTGAATTTATTGTGTGGATGAATTGTGGATTGAGAATTTAGCCTGTAAATCTAATTGCTAAATTACAAGTTTCTGGAACTTTGATTTTACCAGGCTAAAGAGGATAGTGTGTGAAAGAAATGGTTGAAAGGCAGTTGGAACCTGCAGATCTAGTTCTGTTACCCACAGGGAGTGAGAATGTGCAGGGCCCCAGAATGAGATATGAATGTGTGTGCCAGGCATAGTAACTACTGTCTAGGGTACTGTGAGGAGAGGGCAGCTAAATGGGAGATGACCAGGAGTGGGCAGCTTGCAGACCAAGTTGCAGAATAGCAGCCGGAGTGAGAAGATCTAGCTCATTGGAACCTGTTACCAGCGATTCATTTTTTTTTTTTTTACTGCAACAGTCAACTTGTAAACTCATGAAGATAATTAGGGCATACAGATTAATAGTCATAAATTATATTCCTTACAAATGATATAATTTCTTTGCAAGGACTAGCTTTTTAACCTCCTGTATGTTTCAAGAACTTAGTATGGATAACAAAAAGCCAGGAAATTTTATTTGAAACCAAGTATACTTGATAGACAGCCCTCAAAACCTTTCTGAGATCTGATAAATATGGCATTTAAAATGTTTAATGGAAAAGCTTACTATAACACACAGGGATCACCACTCCTAGAGTCAACCATAAGATTTTCAAAGAATGCAGATGGAACCTAATGATTCCACCAAGATTCTGATAATACTACCTACCGGACTAAACTGATCATGCCTTTCCTGCTGCCAGGGCTCTGTGCAGATGGTAGACACTGTCTTGTTGACTGTTCTTTTCTGCTCCATGAAAATAAAATCTGTAACTTCATCAGTTTAGTATCAGCATTTGGTTAAATGCATTTCACATATAAAAACCAGGCCTTATTTTTTAGAGATAGTATGCTACATGATGAAAAAAGTAAACTTACAGATAGGTTTGCCTTACTGGCAAGGGTTAGGAACTTGCTTTGCAAGGATTGTTCTTAGTAATCATATACATATATAATTTAAATTATAAACATATGAATATAAAAATGTCTAATTAATTTGTTAGGATCTAAGAAAACAACTTAAGGTCTATAAATACAAATTTTTCTATGCTATTGTTATTCTAAGATTTCAAAACTCAAAGTTTTAACACTAATCAATGAAGTTCAGATAAATTGCTAATTCCCTGAATATAATTATTAGTAACAGGTTTAAGATTTTAAATTGCCTCTGCTTGTCTTTTAATATAAATTTATAGATGCTTCTGACCATGTTAAAAATATCTCTGTCCCATCTATATGTCCAGACAGGCCTTTGAAGAGAGAAAACAATTTTCACACTTTGAACAAAAAGCCATATCTTTTGCTGTGACCCCAGCTGTTTTACATATACCTGGAGGGCAGCTTTTTCTGCAACATACATTTTAAAACAATGGTAATGCAAGCTTCAGGGAGTCAAAATTATCATAAGACTTTGATCAACCTTTCCCAGGTCAAGTGAGCTACAGATTAGTACTCCTTTCAATCAACAGATTAAGCTTCCCTGTCTACAGCTTTTTCTGAAAGAGGAAGTTCTAAATATGACAGTTTCATTTAAGTTCTTTAACTTCTGTGGTGGTGACAAAGCCCATTCTGGGAAAAGTGCGTAAGTGTAATGTAGATTGCTTTCCTTATGTCAAGGCCCGAGGCACTGCATCTATAGATGGAAAGGACCTGTAGGGTTGTTCATGCAGAATCCCCTGGCTTTTCTTGAGGGAATGCTTGGCTTGCTTTTGCCTTGCATTTGCATTCTTGATTTTGCTATTGGAAATTTTTACCTTCAGTTTTTCTGTGACATACATTTCCCCAGAATCAGAAAAAGAAAGCTCAGACTTTGATCCATACTTGTTTGTCTCTGGGGATCATGGGAATGGAATAAATCACTCCTCCTCCATTTTTAATAATGGTGATACAGTTGAGTAAACACAAGGCCCTGGTCTGAGTGCATCAGCTAACATTTGCTACTCACTTCAGATGGGAACTTAATTCTAACAACAATTTATTCACTAAACTGTTCTAAACAGCTGTTAGTTATCAAAAGTTAGAAAGGTCTTGCTGAATCATTGGATCCAAGACTTAATGGGAACATTCAGAGGTGAGTCAAGCAAGGATGAAGAGCTGATTCAGGTTACAAATTTGCTGAGAGTTCTGGCCATTAAAAGAATTACATCTCCTGATTAAGATAAGAATAGATGCTAGGTACCAATGGTTAAATCAGAATTCCCTTGGTATGTAGTTTATCATGTCTGTATTGTAACTGCAATTGCTACCAACCATGGTCCCTTGGTTATATATCAATGTGCTGGGTTAGATATTAACTGATTTCTTAAGCTATGTTTCCTCATTTTTGCTACACTTTGTGGGTTAGCAGAAAACCACAAGGACTGAGCAGAAGAAGGAAGGAAAAGTACAGTGTGCACATTATTAGTAAATTTAGGAAGTTCTTAAAAGGGATAGTAAATGAGAAAATGAATGTAAAAGCATTTCAGCTGTGAAAAAAACCGATGTATAAATAAAAGTGTCCCAATTTGTCTCAGTGACAGAATGTGTGAGCTGCACCTCTTGGTTCAAGTCTTCCTTCACCTACTCAACACATTCTCCTTCAGGTCCTGAACCCTACCCATGCTGGACCTTAGCACTTCTGACCCTAGTCTGTACTTGTCTTGGCAGAATTCCATTCAGCTGGTTGACACTATCCAGAAATCAGCTACAGAATATAAAGTGTCCCAAAGTTGATATACACCATGCCAGCCCCAGTAATCCTCCAGAACCAGAAACCACTGGCCTTGCTTAAAGCTGATGTCACTGCTCGCTGTCTCTTCAGCTGGGATAGCAAACAAAATGCTTCTTATAAATAGCCCATTATTGTAATCTCCTCCTGGCCATTGGCTAAGATTCAAGTCTTTCTCTGTCCTCACAAAGGAATCCTAATTCGAACAAGAAAGTACTTTTAGAAGAAAATATGTCACCCCTTGTTCCCAACAAAGGGCTGGAATATTGGGTCCAAGGAAATCTTACTGGAAATACTTTTGCATACCAAGATTATATTGACTTAAAATATTTGTTCTATGTATCCTAGTCAAACAGGCATAATTTATAAATGAGTAATACATCATTTTCAGTATAAAATTTACTTTCTCCCAGATAAAGATTGCTAAGATCTTATCCCATATTTCACAGGGACACTAGAATCAGCCTGCCTCCAACTTAGGCTTAAAAACTAGTGTACAGGAAATACAAACTAGGTTTATTCCTGTTTATGATTAAACTTGTTTCTCAAGAATTTCACTATGCTCCACCTGTAACCTTAACTACAAATGGTTCTGTGCTATCTGTTCCAGGAATGGAAATAATGTATTTGTTGTAAAGATTTGTTTATAAACATCTTGTAGTCGTAGTTTTATTTCTCATCAAAAGTTTATATGGTCACATATGATGACTTCGTTTTGAGTACCTGTTGTTATGATTAGCTTGTTAGGTCCACATTACATTGATGCTTTTTCTTTCAGGAGTACATTAGGATTGACTTACAGACTTAGGTGCTGCTCTTGTAACCTTGACAATTTTGAATGCCAAATCCTCCATTTGGACACTGTCCTCACCTCTGAGCTAATAAAACCTGTTTTTTTTTCATATCCAATGGTAGCATCTCTAATCCCACCTTAGAGTGAGGCAGCCTCTGTAAATTAACAAAGAGAAAATTGCTTTAATTAATTTGGCCATGATGATTTGGGTTGGTGTTCTTTCTCTTCTCCTCTTTGGAATATTCGGTTTTTTAACTCCAGTTTCTTTGAGGACACTTCTCCTTGTTTACTACTAAGAGACATTCAAATCCTACGTGTCATCTGTCTTTTAATGGGTAAATCATCTGAGATGAATGTCTTTCTAAGGGTTGAGTGCTTAACAATGACTAATCAGTTGGGGGAACATTGAAATATTTTAATGGACCCAAGGCGGTATCTTCAGTGCAAGCCTGGTTACCTGAGTTCTTTTCTCAGCACCCATGGATAAAGCCTATGGTATGCCTATGTATAGACAACTGCAGCTATACCTGCTATCCCAGTGGTTTTCATAAGCATCTGTATCTGCTACCTCAGCAAGTGGACACAGGATTGGCAACTGGCAGCTCACAGGCCGGCTGCGTGTACCTCTTAAATATTATGAAAATTATTTCTCTAAAAGCTGCCATTCCTGTGATGATATTTCTTTCAGTACAGTGACTATTTTTCCTTTATCTTTTTGGTCCACTACATGGAGTAGTTCCACTGTGACTGAAATAGATTAAACTGAGTAAAGTTGACATCAATAGTTATTTTCAAAATATCTCTATTTCAACCATTTTAGAAGCTAAAGCAAGAGACTAAAGAAAGCTTTGTGTTCAAGTCTGGGCTGTATTATAAAACAATGTTTCATAGAAATGGGGAGCAAGGGAAAAAAGGAAATAAAATGGAATTTTTAAGAACATCATTCAAATGTGTATTCTTAAAGACAATACAATTCTGATAGAAATTGCCTCTGTGGAACTTGAGAGGAATGTGTTAAAAGATAATTTATTCTGCTACTTTGTTGTAGACCAGCTAAGGGGGTAGGGTATCTTAAAAGACATGTAATTAACATGTTATGACCAATTTAAAATAGCTATGTTTCCCTTCCTTTCATTGTTTTTATGTTGCTGTGATAAAATACCCTGAAAAGACACCTCAGGCCTCAAAGGAGCCTCTTCAATTTACAGTTCCCATTGGCGGTCTATCAGCAGCAGAAGTTAGAAGAAGCTGGTCACAGGCACAGTGGAGAACAGAGGGGAATGAACACCCTCATGCTTAGTGCTTACCTAGGTTTTGCTGTTCTTACACAGTCTAGAGCCCTAAATCCTAGAGAGGTGCCTCTCACTTGCAGTCTTTCCACAACAGATAGGGCATGGAGATACCCAATACAGACATGTCCACAGGCCAAACTGATTTAGATACTCTCTTAGCAAGACTCTTCCCAGGGGACTCTGTGTTGTGTCATATTGACAAGTAAAACAATTGTGACCGGCATGGAGAGCCATATTCTAAACCCTAGTGTCAAAACCTATCAGTTGCAGAGAGGACACAATACTGTACCTTGTCTTTTCCTTCTGACAGTTTGTTTTCTGGGCTGGAGCTGGGGTGTCCTGTGGAATGTCAGCTCTGCGTATTTTAGCTGCTCTTCACTTATCACTACAGGGCTCTGCTTGGCTGCAGGTGTTCTGTGCTTCCATGGAGACTTACATGCCTTTACCTCTGTGTATGGAATATCCTGCTTGTCCGCTGTATAATCACGGTGTTTACTGTGGGGCATTTTGTTCTGCTTCCCTTCAGTCCTGGTAGCTTGCTGCTCTTGTTCTGGAGTATCTCTGCCACATAGAATCACATGCACATTGCATTGCTGAGCTTAGCAATTGTGTAGAAATATTATTTATGAAATTGGTGGGTAAAGTGAAAGTACAATTCCCTCTCTGAATGTGATACTTGAACTGATTCTATCAGTAAAAGAATGGTTCTATCATCCCTTAAAATGCTCAAACCCACTTTTCCTCTCTGAGTGCATTTTTAAAGGCTTGGACCTGGGATTTCATGCAAGATTCCTTCTCGGTATTCTATGTATAATGTTTAGTCCGTAAAAACAATAATAGCGGCATTATCACTCTATTAAAGAACAATTTGAAATTGAACCTGAAGCCAGTTTAAAATCATATGTCTATTAAATAAATTACTATTTGGTAGGAGTGAAATATTCAGACAGCAAAAATAGACTTAGCTCAGAAACAACAAGTTCTGCATTAGGGTAGAAGCATGCCAGTCTCCTTATATAAGATTAGTTTCTGTCTAAGCAGTTCAAAGTTATTTCAATTAACACACACACACACACACACACACACACACACACACACACACAGAGAGAGAGAGAGAGAGAGAGAGAGAGAGAGAGAGAGAGAGAGAGAGAGAGAGAGATTGAGAAAGAGAGAGAGTCATCGATTAATGAAACAGGACCTAAGAAACACAACAAGGAAGGGAAATAAACAGGCATCCACAACAGGCATGCACAAAACCCGATAGAAACTCAGAATCACGAATTAGAATTAAATGTATGCAAATTAGGGGAATAGTGGCTAGACCTGAAAAGAAGAAATACTTTAATCAAATGATATCTTCCTTTTTACATAGACACTCTCTACTTAGCCCTGACAATTCTGCTACTTATTATGTGAAGCAGCAGCTGAGGTCTCTGCATTGGCTATCTATCCTAGTACTTACAGTATAAACCACTGGATAGGAGCTCTTCATCCTAGTTCTTTCGTTAGAAACCAGCAGTCAGGGTTTCTCAAATGAGCCCTGCCTGCTATCCTGGTACTTAGAGTATGTTAACCAGCAAATGTGGCCTTGCACTCAGTTTTGGCTATGTATCCTCGTATTGTCTATGTAAACTGCAGACAGGGGAATCTTCATTTAGCCCTGGCTATTGCAGTTGTCACTAAGCAATCCAGGCTGGACTCTTAACTCACAACAACCTCCGTACCTTGGCTCAAATTCTGAAATTAAGACAATTTGCCACCATATCTAGCTCTATTGATGATTTTTAAACTAGTAAGTGATAACATTTGTATAAAGTTGCTTATCTATATATTATTTAAACAAAGTGTCGACTCTTGAATTTCGATTCGACTGTTTTAGCCTATGTAAGTGTTAAATGTGAGTTTAAGTTATATAAGCAAGGTTTTGTCATCATTGTATTTTACCGAATAAATATGGAGGGAAGCTGAATGAGAATATAGTGATGACACACACACACACACACACACACACACACACACACACATATGAAGGACATTGAGAGCTTGTTTAGAGGTTCTAGCAGGGGAGCACAGCTACTTGTCTATCTGAACCCTTGGGGGCTCTCAGAGACTGAGCCACCAACCAACAAACATACATGGGCTGGATCAAGGCCCTGGGCTCATCTGTGGCAGATATACTGCTCAAACTTCATATGGATTGCCTCAAAATGGGAGCCGAGGGTGTCCCTACAGCTGTTGCCTGTCTGTGGATTTGCTCCTCTAACTGGCCTGCCTTCTCTGGCCTCAGTGGGAAGAGGATGTGCCTATCCCTGCAGAGGCATAATGTGCCAGGATATCCAGGGCCCCAATTCTCTCAGAGGAAAAGGGGAGGAGGGATGGGAGGATCAATAATAGGCTGGGAAGGATGGGTAGGCAACAGCAATTGTGATGTAAAATGAATAAATATACTAATAAATAAAAAAGCAACAAAAGATCCCGAGTAAGGAGGTGAGCAAGCCACAGTCTCTGAGACACTAGAGTACCAGGTGAAGCACTGATGTTAACAGATGTTCTTGACAAGCATGCAAAACCATGAGGTTACAGAATGCTGTTTTTGCAAGTTTGTGTGGGAATTTGGAAAGGTTTCTACCTCATTGGAAATTAAAGAACATCTTTAAAAAGTTGCTCACAGATGGATTGTGAATATGTTAGAATAATGGAAAACATTTTGATATGTAAAAATTTTTGATATTGATGTTTTTTCTAGAAATAATTTTGTGAAAAGACAAAACTGAAGTAGACATTTTTAAGATGGAGAATTTTTACATTTTCAATTTTGTTTTTTTTTTAAAGTGATTGTGTTCATGTATCCACCAACAGATACCAGTCAATTTAAATATCTGATAAAGAATTACAAATGCTGCTTCACAGCCAATCACAATGCACAGTCCCATTAGATACATTGACAAGATACTCCCATAGCTATGGCCAAGGAACAGTGTGAAGAAACCTGTTTGCTTTCTCCTGAGAAACGGAAAGAGGTGCATCCAGATGAGAGAAGAGGTGGTTAGGAGAGTGGGAAACTGTACTTTGTATATATTATGTTAGAAAAAAATACTTTCAATAAAAGGAAAAAAAATATCATCCAGATCGATGATTGAATGTCTCAGAACTGTATAAGTAACTCAGTAAATGAATACAATAAGAAAAGTAAGAAGGCTAAACTAATTCCAGCAAAAAAATGATTATTTTAGACACATATAAGTGAGGAAATATTAGATAAGTAGATGGAGATATAACAACAGACTAACATGGAAAGACATTCACCATTAATTACAGATATACAAACAGTTAATTACATGTTATTTTCCCTTATCAAATCAGTAAATACTTACAAACTAGATACAAAGGCATAAATCAGACAAAGGGGCACAAGGGCACATAATTATGTCACACACACACACACACACACACACACACACACACACGATAAACTATTTTATTTACTTGTCAGGAAAGGAATTTATCACAAAGTATAAAAAACAAAACAACATGCCCACCTGCTCAGCATACACCTGAAGTTAGCGAGAAAGCAATAATAATTCACTATGAGAGAGGCTAGGCAGTTGGCAAAATAAAAAAAAATTACAAGCAGAAAAGATAGCAAGATTCACTTTACACTATTGCTGATAAAATGGAGACCTACTACATTTTGACTGAGCTAATATTTCCGTAGTTTTGTTGAAATGTAAATTACCATCCAAGAGTGACACATGCTCACAACTTGAGAGAAATGCAATGTACTTACCCAAAGTATTTAGCCTAGAGGAGTATGTCTGAAAGTTTTATCAAAGAATCCAAGAATTAAACAATGCCCCAGTGTTTCACTAGATGAATAAAATTGGACGACCGATACTATGTTTCCAATCGTCCGGGAGAGTTCTAAGTTGCAACACCTTTGAAATGCTCAATATTTGTGAATTAGCCCGTGGGAAGGAAGAAAGGAAGTGTTCTTCGCTGCTCGTTTATTATGCACTGCCCCCACCAGATAACCTTTCAGGAAGAGAATACACGAGTATAGCATGCTACTGAGTTTACTTAGAAAAACATTTCTTGCATCATATTTCATTTCTTTTTAAAATGTGTGAGGAAGTTTTACATGTAAAAACTCTTGAGTAGGAATATATCAAAGAGAAAATAATCTTTGATTACATGGTCATTGAATTCCACAGCATAAATAATGGATAGTTATTACAGTGAAAATTACTTTTGTACCCTTTCAAATAAGTAATGCCGTGTACTTTTCAGTGGAAAATTATGTAGTGATTCTTGTGTTTATTTTAAAATGTAATGATAGTACGATTTGGCATAATATAAATATTTTATAACTTAAAATAAGAATTTGAGTAAATCCAGGGTCAGTCTCACAAGCCTTGAAAACCCACACATCTGGCGAGCTGTGTTCCTATGATTGGCAAGTTCAAAACTTTCCTGGGTTACTGAGTGAACACAAAACCAGACTGAGCAACTGAGTGAACCCATGTCAACATTTTTAAAAAGTAAAGAGAGCTGGGGATGTAGCTCTGCTTTGTTAGAGTGTTTGTCCTCCATGAGCAAGGCCCTTGGTTCCAGATCATCTCTGATCAAATATAAACTGTCATCTTTCTTTAAGGCTAGCCACGTACAACTGCCTGCCTCTTGTCCCTCTGCTTCTTCACCCGCATTGCAACGCAGACACAGAGACTCTTGTTGGATGTGATGGTTGCTATTTTCACCCACCAAAATGGTGAATGACATGAGTTTAACTTCTTTAAACATTGCCTACCATCAGAATAGACTGTAACACACTAACAAATGAGGGTAGAAACAATGATGAAGGAAACTTCTACTGCACATGACTGCGAACTTTGTGTACTTGAGGAAGTTTATTTATCAGAGATCCATTTATTGAAGCATTATGCTGTAACCTCAACTCTCTAATGTTGTTGCTAATATTCTCCTATATGTTTTTCAATGAGTTTTCCCCATTTTATTCTTTTAAAAGGAAGTATCCAAGAGTATTTTCTTTTAAAAGACTAGACCAGTATAGATTCACTGGATGATATTTAGGAATTTGTCTAGCAAATGACTCCAGCTTTACACAGTCTCTAGATAGGAGCACATGATGTATTGTTCTGGAATGCTCTCATGGTACAGATCAATAGGTCACTGTTGTCTTAGTACGAAGTATAATTGCACCATACAGCTGTTCTACCAGCTGTTGATCTTTTCCTTTGGATGTTGTTGTTGGTGAGGTTATTTTCAGTTTGGATAAATGCAAAGAAAACAGTTCACTGAGTACATGATGCATTGCAGTTACCTACTACCTTTGGGGCAGTAAATGCCTAAGCTAGGATAGAGAAATCCTATGGGAGACATATTTGATGTTTTAAGCAGCCACAGACTTTTGTAAACCTGTGCCATTTAATATTTTTCCTTTATTGGAAAATTTTATTTACATTTCAAAGATTATTCCCTTACCTGGTTTCCTGTCCATAAACTCTATATTTTATCCCTCATCCCCCTTCTTCTATGAGGGTGTTCCTCCTTCCCAGCCACTGACCCCTTAGCACCTCCCTGCCCTGACATTCCCTACACTGGGGGTCCAGCCTTGGCAGGAACTAGGACTTCTCCTATTGGTGTCCAACAAAGCCATCCTCTGCTGCATATGCAGCTGGAGTCATTGGCCTGTCCATGTGTACACTTTGGGTAGTGGTTTAGTCCCTGGGAGCTCTGGTTGGTTGGTATTGCTATTCTTATGGGGATTCAAATACCTTCAGATCCTTAAATGCTTTCTCTAAATCCTCCAATGGGGACCCCACTATCAGGTCAGCAGGTTGGCTGCCAGTATTTGTCTCTGTATTTGTCATGGTTTGGCAGAGTCTTTCAGGAGACAGTTATATCAGACTCCTGTCAGCATGCACTTTTTGGCATCAGCAATATTGTCTGAGTTTGGTGAGTGTATGTGCATAGGCTGGATCACCAGGTGGGGCAGTCTCCGGATGGCCTTTCCTTCAGTCTCTGCTCCAAATTTGTCTCCACATTTCCTCTTATGAATATTTTGTTCCCACTTCTAAGAAGGACTGAAGCATTCACAATTTGGTCATCCTTCTTGAACTTCATGTGGTCTGTGGATAGTATCTTTGGTAATTCGAGATTTTAGGCTAATATCCACTTATCAGTGAGTGCACATCATTTTGTAATTGGGTTACCTCACTCAGAGTGATATTTTCTAGTTCCAACAATTTGCCTATGAATTTCATGAAGTCATTCTTTTTAATAGCTTAGTAGTACTCCATTGTATAAACGTGCCACATTTTCTTTTGTATCCATTTCTTTGTTGAAGGACATCTGGGTTTTTTCCAGCTTCTGGCTATTATAAATAAGGCTGCTATGATAGAGTGGAGTACTTTTGGGTCTATTCCCAGGAGTGGTATTGCTGGGTCCTCAGGTAGTATTATGTCCAGTTTTCTGAGGACGTTCCAGACTTATTTCCACAGTGGTTGTACCAGCTTGCAATCCCACGAACTGCAAAGTTTTCCTCTTTGTCCATATCCTTGCCAGCATCAGTTGTCACCTGGGTTTTTTACCTTAGCCAGTGTGACTGGTGTGAGGTGGTATCTCGGTGTTGTTTTGATTTGTATTTCCCTGATTACTACGGATGATGAACATATCTTTAGGTACTTCTTAGTCATTCAATATTCCTCAGTTGAGAATTCTTTGTTTAGCTCTGTACTCCATTTTCAATAGTGTTATTTGATTCTCTGGAGTCTAATTTCTTGAGTTCTTTGCATATATTGGATATTAACCCTCTCTTAGATATAGGATTGGTAAAAAAACTTTCCCCAATTTGTTGGTTGCTGTTTTGTCCTAATGACAGTGTCCTTTGCCTTGCAGAAGCTTTGCAATTTTATTAGGTCCCATTTATTGATTCTCAATCTTAGATCATAAGCCATTGGTGTTCTGTTGAGGAAATTTTCCCCAGTGCCCATGTGTTTGAGGCTTTTCCCCACTTTTTCTTAAAAATTTCTTAAATCTCGTTTTATGTGGAGGTTCTTGATTCACTTGGACTTGATTTTTGCACAGGGTGGTAAGAATGGATTGATCTGCATTCTTCTGCATGCTGACTTCGAGTTGAACATGCATCATTTGTTGAAAATGCTATCTTTTTTCTACTGGATGGTTTTAGCTCCTTTGTCATAGATCAAGTGACTATAGATATGTGGGTTCATCATCTCTGCCTTCAATTCTATTCCATTTATCTACTTGCTTGTCAATTTACAAATACCATACATTTTTTATAACTCTTGCTTTGTAATATAGCTTGAGGTCAGGGATGGTGATTTCCCCAGAATTCTTTTTATTGTTGAGGGTAATCTTTGTTATTCTGGTTTAATTTTTTTTGTTATTCCAAAGGGATTTGCAAATTTCTCTTTCTAACTATGAAAAGTTGAGTTTGAGTTTTGATGGGGATTGCATTGCATCTGTAGATTGCTTTTGGCAAAATGGCCATATTTAATATACTAATCCTGCCAATCCATGAGCATGGGCAGTCTTTCCATATTCTGAGATCTTCTTCAATTTCTTTCTTTAGCTACTTGAAGATCTCGTCATACAGATTTTTCGCTGGCTTGGTTAGAGTCACAGTGAGGAATTTTATATTATTTGTGACTATTGTGAAAGGTGTTATTTTCCTATTTTCTTTCTCAGCCTGTTTATCCTTTGAGTAGTGCAAGGTCAATGATTTGTTTGTACTAATTTTGCATCCAGCCAATTTGCTGAAGTTGTTTATCAGACTTAGCACTTCTCTGATGGAACTTTTAGGGTCACTTAAATATACAATCATAGCATCTGCAAATAGGGATATTTTGACTTCTTCTTATCCAATTTGCATCCCTTTGGTCTTTTTTTGTTGTCTGATTGCTCTGGCTAGGACTTTGAATAGTGTATTGAATAGGTAGAAAGAGAGTCGTCGGTAGCCTTGTCTAGTTCCTGATTTTAGTGGGATTGCTTCAAGTTTCTCTCCATTTAGTTTGATGTTGGCTACTGGTTTGCTGTATATTGCTTTTACTATGTTTAGGTATGGGATTTAGATTCCTGATCTTTTCAAGACTTTTAACATGAAGGGCTGTTGAATTTTATCAAATGCATTCTCAGCATTTAATGAGATGATCATATTTTTTTTTTTCCTTGAGTTTGTTTTTATAGTGGATTACATTGGTGGATTTCTGTATATTAAACCATCCTTGCATCCTGGGGATGAAACCTTTCTGATCATGATGGATGATCATTTTAATGTGTTCTTAGATTAGATTTGCAAGAATTCTCTTGAGTATTTTTTTGTTGATATTCATAAGGGAAATTGGTCTGAAGTTCTTCTTTGTTGGGATTTTGTGTGGTTTAGGTATAAAAATAATTGTGGCTTCATAGAAGGAATTGGGTTGCGTTCCTTCTGTTTCTATTTTGTGGAATAGTTTGGACAGTAGAGGTATGAGGTCTTCTATGAAGTTCTGATAGAATTCTCTACTAAAGCCATCTGGGGCTGCCATTTTTATGTTTGGGAGACTTTTAGTAACCACTTCTATTTCTTTAGGAGTTTGGGAATGTTTAGATGGTTTATCTGATTCTGATTTACGTTTGGTACCTGGTATCTGCCTAGAAAATTGTCCATTTCATCCAGATTTTCCAGTTTTGGTGAATATAGGTTTTTGTAGTAGATTCTGATGATTTTTTTGAATTTCCTCAGATTCTGCTGTTGTGTCTCCCTTTTCATTTCTGATTTTCTTAATTTGGATACTGTTTCTGCGCGTTATTTTTTGCTAAGATTTTATCTAACTTTTTGATTTTCCCAAAAAAACAGCTCCTGGTTTTGTTGATTTGTATAGTTCCTTTTGTTTCTACTCGGTTGATTTCAGCCCTGAGTTTGATTATTTGCTGCTGTCTTAAATGCTCTTTGTTGCATTTGATTCCTTTTTTTTTCTAGAGCTTTTAGGTGTCCTGTCAGGCTGCTAGTATATGCTCTCTCCAACTTCTTTTTTTGGAGGCACTCAGAGCTTTCCTATTAGCAGTGCTTTCATTGTGTCCTATAAGTTTCAGTATGTTGTGCCTTCATTTTCATTAAATTATAAAATGTCTTTAATATCTTTCTTTATTTCTTCCTTGACCATTTTATCATTGAATAGAGTGTTGTTCAACTTCCATGTTTATGTGGGCTTTCTGTCATTTTTGTTGTGATTGAAGACAAACCTTACTCTGTGGTGATATATAATGATTCATGGGATTATTTCAATCTTCTCTTATCTGTTGATGCCTGTTTTGTTATCAATTATATGGTCAATTTTGAAGAAGGTTCCATGAGGTGCAGTGAAGAAGGTATATTCCTTTTATTAGGATGAAATGGTCTATAGATATCTGTTAAATCCATTTGGTTCATAAGTTTTGTTAGCTTCTCTGTGTCTCTGTTTAGTTTCTATTTCCATGATCTGTCCCTTTTGAGAGTGGGGTGTTAAAGTTTCCCATTAATATTGTATGAGGTCCAATGTGTGCTTTGAGCTTTCGTAAGGATTCTTTTATGAATGTAGGTGCCATTGCATTTGGAGCATAGCTATTTAGGATTGAGAGTTCATTTTGATGAATTTTTCCTTTGATGAATAGGAAGTGTCTTTCATTTTTTGATAACTTTTGTTGAAAGTTGATTTAATTTGATATTAGAATGGCTACTCCAGCTTGTTTCTTGGGATCATTTGTTTGCAATTTTTTTCCACCCTTTTATTTTGAGGTAGTGTGTCTTTGTCACTGAGGTGTGTTTCCTGTATGCAGCAAAGTGCTTGGTCCTCTTTACCGCTCCAGATTTTGAGTCTATGGTTTTTTATTGGGGAATTGAGTCCATTGATATTTAGAGATAGTAATGAATAGTGATTGTTGTTTTCTGCTATTTTTGTTGTTAGAGATGGAATTATGTTTGTGTGGCTCTCTTTTTTTGGGGTTGTTGCAAGAAGATTACCTTCTTGCCTTTTCTAGGGTGTACTTTTTCTCCTTGTGTTGGGGTTTTCCATCTATTATCCTTGTAAGGATGAATTTGTGGAAATATATTATGTCCACTTGGTTTCATCATGGGATGTCTTAGTTTCTCCTATGTTAATTGAGAGTTCTGATGGATATAGGAGCTTGGGCTGGCATTTGTTTCCTCTTTGAGTCTGTTAAACAACTGTAAAGAATCTTCTGGCATTTATAGTCTTTGGTGAGAAGTCTGGAGTAATTCTGATAGGTCTGCTTTTATAAGTTACTTGACCATTTTCCCTTACTGCTTTTAATATTCTTTCTTTGTTTAGTGCATTTGGTGATTTGACTATTATGTGATGGTGGGAATTTATTTTCAGGTCCAGTCTATTTGGAGCTCTGTAGGCTTCTTGTATGTTTATGGACATCTCTTTCTTTAGATTAGGGAAGTTTTCTTCTATAATTTTTGTTGAAGTTATTTACTAACTCTTTAAGTTGTGAATATTTACTCTCTTCTATAACTATTATTCTTTTTTTTTATTAACTTGAGTATTTCTTATATACATTTCGAGTGTTATTCCCTTTCCCGGTTTCCGGCAAACATCCCCCTCCCCCCTCCCCTTCTTTATGGGTTATAACTATTATTTTTAGGTTTGATCTTCTCACTGTGTCCTGGATTTCCTGGAAGCTTTAGGTTAGGAACTTTTTGTGTTTTACATTTTCATTGAACGTCGTGTCAATTTTTCAATGACATTTTCTGCCCTGAGATTTTATCTTCAATCTTTGTATTCTGTTGGTGATGCTTACATTTATGACTCCTGGTCTGTTGCCTAGGTTGTCTATCTCCAGGATTTTCTTCCTTTGTCATTTTTTTATTGTTTCTATTTTCATTTTTAGATCCTGGATTGTTTTGTTCAATTCTTTCACCTGTTCGGTTGTGTTTTCCTGAAATTTATTAAGGGGTTTTTGTGTTTCCTCTTTAAGGGCTTATTTCTATTTGTTTTCTTGTGTTGTTCTATATTTCTTTAAAGGAATGATTTATGCCCTTCTTAAAGTCCTCTATCATCATCATGAGATGTGGTGTTGAATACAAATTTTGCTTTTCTGGTGTGTTTGGATATCCAGTGTTTGGTTTGGCAGAACTGGGCTCTGATAATGCATTATTTGGGAGAGAGAATCTGCACCTGGCCTGGGTAGCATAACAGAGCTTGCCCTGCTGGCAGGGACTTGTGTGAGCTCTTCCTGGGGGTGTGAAATTGTGGGAGCTGACCCTGCTATTAATCTGCCATGAAGTTAAGTGTAATAGGGTAATGCTCTTTTATTCTCCTCCATAAATCTTAGCACCTGTGGTTGTTGGGTGAGCTAATAGCAAGGTTATCACGTCTTAAGAGATATCCCCCGTGCCTATAGCATTTGGGTGAGTGGGCTCTGCACCTCACTGGGGCAGAGGAGTAGAGATGGATCTGAGTTATAAAGGCATGTTTGATCAGCCCCAAGGGTGTAAGAATGGAAGAACTGGCCCAGCCTCTTGCAGGCTCCTGGACTCTGGAGAGTGTTCTCTGTGCATCTATCTATTGTCAGCACAGTGGTGCTGGCTCTGGGGCAGTGGGTGTATGTGAGCTTGTGCTGAGGGCATGAGAGCAGGGAATCTGACCTTGCCTCTATATCTCCAGTCCTAGGGAAACTGATGCCCTCTTCTGACCTCCAAGGGCATTGCATATATCTGCTGACAGACATACCTACACTCAAAACACCATATGCACCATAAAATTAAAACATTGTTTTTTTTTTTAAAGTAAATTTGGAAAACTGTTATTTTTCTAGTGGAAATCTTACCTTGGCTCCTAGTTCTAGATCTAGAGTTTTTATTCTCTTCCATGGCTTTCAAGTCTTTGCTGTTTCCTCATCTATTCTACCATTATAACATTTTTAAATGATTGACAGTAATGTGTCAGTTCTCAGCAATGCTGATGTTTTAGCACTGTAGTTAGACTCATAGTTCCTTAATCTTACCTGATTTACTGGGTATTTGTTATTTTTTTTATCCTACCTAATTGCCTTACTTCAAAAGCACCTTCATAAAGTTCCAGAACAATCTTGGAAGCTGTTCATCCCATGTTGGAGATCTAAGTTGTATATTCCTGAAGTTCTGGGTACTAGGAACACTTAGGCATGTTCCAGGAACCTGCCTGGCTTGGAGTGTGCTGAAGTGGGACACAAGGTTGGCTAAAGGGAATAAGATTGAAGATATCTGGACTTTAAACTCACTAACCATGTTGGATGCTGAAGCTGCTGGCTTCTAAAAAATTATAAAAAATCTCTTGCATATTCTGAAGTTAAAAGCCACTGACCTGGGCAATTAACTCCTGTAGACTAACAGCAGGGATTTAAGTAAAGAGGTTCTGTTGTATTTTTCTACTAAGGAATTCTGTAGCCTGGGCTCTAAGGCTGGGAGTTTATTTAACTCTTTGACAATGGAGTAAGTCACTTGCAGAAAGAAAAAGAATACTTTGAAAAGAGATTAATCTTTATTTCTAAGAAAAAAGAAGGAAAGCTATGAAAGGATCTAAATTCCTCTGCTCTGAGTTCTCAAAGTTCCTAGTTGTTCTTAGTTCTTATATAGTTTCTCAGAATACATAATTATGTGGTATCCTATTCAAAAGTTCACCATGAGTTTAAACATAAATTCAAATAATGAATTTAATAATGAAGTTGACAACAGAGTTGTTTGCATGTGTTTCCATTAAGAAAAGTCTAACTAGACATTGACTTTCTGTCACTAGTTCCACAGGTTCATTGAAAGTTAAAAAACATATTTCTTGTGACTAAATTAGTATTAAAGTTTTCTATAGATGAACCCAGTCAATATTTTGTCTTCTGTGCTTGCACCTACAATAAAACATTAGTTCCCTTTAGAAACATTTGGATGATTGTTTTACAGCTGTAAGGAATGTACTCTAAGTTTTAAATTCTGTTTTCTATCTCAGAAGCAATTAACTCATGACTCCTGATGACTGGCAGAGTTCTAAGTCTTCGTATCAGATAGGGATTTCAACAGCAGTCCTATTATAAAGGGCTTTATATTTATTAGTATATTTTAAGAATTTTAAGAAATCATATACAATAATAATTACTAATTAAGAAATCATTTATTTGTCTACATAGCATTACTACAAGAGAGTGCATCTTCATTGATCTGTAGAAATTTTTCCAAAGGGGTCGGCTAATATATAGTGGTTGTTATATACTTAGTAATAACTGGAAGGACATATTAACAGCAAAAATCTTTTCCTAAAATATTCCACCACCAGTCTTGCTTGGAAGAGATCATTCATTGTGATTGTCAGTCCATCCCAGGAAGGCTTTTAGCCTCTCCTAGATGGCTCCTGGTAGGCATGTGTGCAAAAACTCTGCTAATTAAGGTCAAAGTCTACCATTGACTGGATAGCCTTCTGGGGCTCAATACTTTATGAGGGACTTCCTTTACAGACAGTGCTTCTCTGAATTTGTCTGGGAAGTTCAAAATCCCCACACAGCCTTGGCTAAGGTTACAAGTTCTAGAGTGGTTGTACCAATTTGCAATTATACCAGCAATAGAAGAGTGCTCCTCTTTCTCCACATCCTCATCAGCGTATGCTGTCACCTGAGTTTTTTGATCTTAGCCATTTTCATTGGTATATGGTAGAATCTCTGGTTGATTTTAATTTGCATTTTCCTGATCATGAAGGACTTTGACATTTCTTTAAATGCTCCTGAACCATTTAAGATTTCTCTGTTATGAATTCTCTCTTTAGTTCTATACCCCATGTTTTGATTTCTTTTTTGGTGGTTAGCTTCTAGAGTTCTTTATATCTCAGATGTGGGATTAGTGAATTTTTCCCCAATCTGTATTTCATCCTATTGACTATGTTTTTGTTTTTCTTAAAGAAGCTTTCCAGTTTCTTGAGGTCCTATTTATCAATTCTTGACCTTAGAGCCTGAACCATTGCAGTTATATTTAGGAAATTTGCCCTTGTGTCAATGAGTTCATGGGTCTTTTCCACTTCCTCTTCTATTAGATTCAGTGCATATGGTTTATATTGATGTCCTTGATCCACATGGATTTAAACTTTGTACAAGGTGACAAATATGGATCACTATTCATTTTCTATTTACAGACTGCCAGTTAAAAGAAGCACCATTTATTGAAGATGCTTTCTTTTTTCCATTGAATATTTTTTGCTTCTTTGTCAAATTTCAAGTGTCCTTAAGAATGTAGTTTTATTTCCAAGTCATTATTTCTATTCCAATAATTCATCTATTTGTCTCTTTACCAATGTGATGCTGTTTTTATCACTACCTCTGTAGTATAGCTTGATGTCAGGTGTGGTGATTCCCCCAGAAGTTCTTTTACTTTTAAAAATTGTTTTTTTTTCCAGATGAATTTGAGAATTTGAGAATTGCTCTTTCCATATCTTTGAAGAATTGTGTTGGGATTTTGATGGTATTGCATTGCATCTGTTGATTGCTTTTGGTAGCATGGCCATCATTACTGTGTTTATTCTACCAAGCCATGAGCATGGGATATACCTTCATTTTCTGATGTTTTCTTTGATTTCTTTCCTTAGAGACTTGAAGTTCTTGTAATACAGATCTTCCCACTTGTTTGGTTACAGTTTCCCCAAGATATTTGATATTATTTGTTACTATTATCCACGGTTAGATTTCACTAATTTATTTCTCAGCCTGTTTATAATTTATATAGAGGAAAGCCAATGATTTATTTGAGTTGATTTTATATCCAGGCACTTTGCTGAAGTTGTTTATAAGCTGTAGAAGTTTTCTGGTAGAATTTTTGCTTATGTATACTATCATCATCCACAAATAGTGATACCTTGACTTCTTCTTTGTCAATTTGTATGCACTTCATCTCCTTTTGTTGTCTTACTGGAGGTTCATCAGATAATTGGAAATAGATCCACACGAAGACCCAGCTATATCACTCTTGAGCATATATTCCAATATGCAACAGGGGCATGTGTTCCAACATATTCATAGTGGCCTTACTTGTGATAGCCAGAAGCTGGAAAAAAATCATATGTCTCACAATGGAAGAATAGATACAGAAAATGTGGTTCATTTACATAATGGAATTCGACTCAGCTATTAAAACGAGGACATCCTGAGTTTGGTAGAAAAATGGATGGAAGTAGACAATATCATCCTAAGTGAGATAAGTAATACCCAAAGGACATGCATGTTATATACTCGCTAGTAAGTGTATATTAGTCAAAAATTACAGATGATCCAGGATACAACCCATAGGACTCAAGAAGGTTAACAAGTGAAAGGACCCAAGTGAAGATGCCTCAATTCCACTTGAGAGGAAGAAGAAAGCAATCATAGGTGCAGAAAGAGGGAGGGACTGGGTGAGTGAGTGGACAGGGAGGGGAATGGAGAACATGATCAGGTAGTGGGGGTGAGGAAACAGGACTGAAGCCTTGTGGGTCAACAGAAAGATTGGACCAGGCAACTTCTGGAGGTAGGAGGTAGGGAGACCCTCTAGAATGTACTTAAAACCTGGGAGGTGAGAGACTCTCAGCACTCAAAGTTAGGGACCTTGGATGATGTGTTCTACAGTGGGAAGGGGAAACTTATACAGTCCACCTCCAGTGGAGGAAAAAGTGGAGGGCATCAAGTGGAGGGATGGGGTTGCCATCCCTCAGTCAAAAGCTCTGACCCAGAATTTTCCCTGTCTGTAGGTACTGCTGGTACAAACTTGGAGAGGAACATGAGAGAAAGGATATCCAGTGACAGTCTCAAATTTGGATTCAGCTCAAGGGAAAGCCTGGGGCCCTGACACTGTTACTGATGTTGTGGGATGCTTGCAGACAGGAGCCTAGCATGGCTCCCCTCTGAGAGACCCAATAAGCAGGTGAAAGAGTCAGATGTAGATACTAACATGCAACTAATGGACAGAATCCAGGAACCACTGTGTTTGAATTGGGAAAAAGCTGGAAGAACCTGAGGAGGAGGACAACCTCTTGGAAAGACCAGCAGTCCCAATTGACCGGTACTCCTGAGATCGCTCAGATACCGGGCCAACAACCAGGTTTCATACAACAGCTGATATGAGGCCCCTGACATATACAGCAGAGTACTGCCTGGTTTGGCCTCAGTGAAAGAAGATACACTTAGCCCTCAAGAGACTTGTGTCCCTAGGGAGTAGGGAGGCCTCATGGGGGTGGGGTAGGGCATAGGGGGCATCCTCCTGGAGACAGGCAGAGAAGAGGTATAGGTTGAGGATCAGTCTGGGGCAGATTGAGAGTGGGACAGAGTCTGGACTTTGAAAAAGGATTAAAGAATAAAAGTAAATACATTGAAAAAAGAGATTAAACTTCTTTTCTCCTAATAAGAAACCATTCAGTTAGCATTTAGGAATCCTAAAATGCTTCCCCATGAAAATAAGACATTTTGGGACCCTAAGACTAAAGCTTCTCTTCCTGGGTACCCCTTACCCCAAGAGATATAAAATTCCTGGTTCACCCAGAACAAAGTGTATGTGCCCACATCCACCCCCTAGTAAAGCTATAAGAACAAGAATGACCATCTCAGAGAGATGCTTCATTAAAGATTGCCACAGGGCCTTTGCCTGAAAGACCTGCATTTATGACTTTCTAAGTAGGCTTTTCTCTTGCTTCTCTGGCAATGAGCACAATCTGGCAATGTTCCCAATCAGACTTTATCTCACTTGTCCCAGGCTCTTCTCCTGGCATGTAGATACCCTCAGGGGAAAGGTAAACCCAGGAACCCCATTCCTGACTTCCTCTCCCAACAGTATAGCAGTAGTATCTGTCTGCCCTGGTAGGAGATCAGAGACCACAACATTTGTCTCTGATCTTGCTATTTCCCCTTTCTGGTCCCTTGTGTAGTGGCATCTGATGCCCCAGTGGGAAAGACAGGATGTGGACTCTTTCTTCCACCTTTCCTTTGCCTCCTTCAGGCCAGTCTATTGGCAGCTCCTAGTAGACAGCAAAACTCAGTACTACAGTCATGAAAGCCACTTCAATGATGTGTCTTAGATCAGTCCTGTCACAAATACTGTGACCTTTATTCCTTCCACATTTGCTTTGTTCCTTCCTTTGTCTAATCATCTTTTCCCATATTGTTATGTGATGTGCATTGCTTTATGAGGTTATGTACACCACATATATGTCTAGAATTTTTAAAGTTCAGGAGAGGATGTAGAATCCTCTGCAATCTGTGTTAGTAAGAGTTCTTGGGAAATGAAATTGGGTCCTCTGCATGAACAGAAACTGTACCTATGTAGAAAGTCATCTCTCCAGCTTGTGACCTTGTTTCTTAAAATCTAATGATACAGAGAATTTTCTTCCCTTCACAGTCTTTTGACTAACTCAGTTGCTTGGTCTTTACTAATATGGTCTTAGTGACATTGCTTAATTACTCTCAATAAAATTGTTACAGGGACAATAATTAACATCAATAAATTTATAAGTAACCATTCATTGGCACCATTCATTAATTTTATATTTTGTGTGTGTGTGTGTGTGTGTGTGTGTGTGTGTGTGTGTGTGTGTTTGAATGTAAAGGGTATATATGTCATGAGAGATCAGAGGAAACTTATGGGGTCAGCTCTCTTTGTACTTATTGCATCTGAGAGATCAAACTAGGTCATCAGGCTCAATGTCAAACACCCTTTGCCCACTGAACCACCTTGGCATCTCCATATTTTATTCCCTAAAAAGTATTAAATACAGCTCAGGCTGGGCTCATATTCACAATTCAGCTCAGCTTTCAAGTGTGAGATTGTAGCTATGTGCCTAATGTTCCAGTTCCAATACAATTTACAAAAGTAAATTTTTTTCACGGAATGAAAAATGCCTAGAAAGAACTTAAGATTACAAAATCAACAAATCATTTGTGTAGTTTAAGGCATTCAGGGATGGTTTAATATACAGAAAAACAACAACGTGATCCATTATATAAACAAACTGAAAAAACAAAACCACATGATCATTTCATTAGATGCTGAGAAAGCATTTGACAAAATTCAACACCCCTTCATGATAAAAGTACTGGAAAGAATAGGAATTCAAGGCACATACCTAAACATAATGAAAGCAATATACAGCAAACCAGTAGCTAACATCAACCTAAATGGAGAGAAACTTAAGCAATCCCACTAAAAATCAGGGACTAGACAAGGCTGCCCACTCTCTGCCTACCTATTCAATATAGTTTTCAAAGTCCTAGCCAGAGCAATCAGACAACAAAAAGAGGACAAGACGCACAAATTGGAAAAGAAGTAAAAATATCACTATTTGCAGATGATATGATAGTGTATTAAAGTGACCCAAAATATTCCACCAGAGAACTCCTACAGCTTATAAACACTTTCAGCAAAGGGGCTAGATATACAATTAACTCAAGAAAATCAGTAGCCTTCTTCTATTCAAAGGATAATAGGCTGAGAAAGAAACATCCTTTACCGTAACCACAAATAATATAAAGTACCTCGGCGTGACTCTAACAAAGCATGAGAAAGATCTGTATGACAAGAACTCTCAAAAAAGAAATTCAAGAAGCTCTCAGAAGATGGAAAAACCTCCAATTCTCATGGATTATCATAATTAATATGGTAAAAATGACCATCCTGCCAAAAGCAATCTACAGATTCAATGCACCCCCATCAAAATTCTAATTCAATTTTTCATAGAAGTAGAAAGTACAATTTGCAATTTCATTTGGAAAAGCAAAAATGCCAGGATAGCTAAAACTATCCTCAACAGTAAAAGGACTTCTGGGGGAATCACTATCCCTGAACTCAAGCAGTATTACCGAGCAATGGTGATAAAAACTGCATGGTATTGGTAAAGAACCTCGTATGTATGGGATTTGCATTCCTGATCTTTCCAAGACTTTTATCATGAAGGTATGTTGAAGTTTGTCAAATGCTTTCTCAGCATCTAATGAGATGATCATATGTTTTTTTCCTTGAGTTTGTTTATATAGTGGATTATGTTGATTGATTTCTCTATATTGAACCATCCTTGCATCCCTGAGATGATGCCTACTTAATCATGATGGATGATCATTTTGATGTGTTCTGGACCGCAGTGATGAGTGCCTCTATCTTTCTGTTGTACTTACATTTTAAATGTTATCCCCCTTTCCCCCCTCTAATATACCATCCACCTCCCCCTGCTTCTATGGGAATGTTCCCACTCCCACATATCTACTCTTTCTTTGTAGGGTCTTTGTGTGGTTTAGGTGTAAGTATAATAGTTGCTTCAAACATGAATTGGATAGTCTTCCTTCTGTTTCTATTGTATGGAATTTTGAAGAGTATTCGTATTAGGTCTTCTTGGAAGGTCTGATAGAATTCTGCACTAAGCTCATTCATTCCTGGATTCTTTTTTGGTGGAGAAGCTTTAATGACTGTTTCTATTTCTTCAGTGGTTATGGGACTGTTTAGATGGTTTATCTGATCCTAATTCTACTTTGCTGCCTGGAATTTGTCTAGAAAAATTTTCATTTCCTCAAAATTTTCCAGTTTTATTGAGTATAGGCTTTTGTAGTAGGATCAGTTAATTTTTGAATTTCCAAAGTTTCCCTTGTTATGTCTCCCTTTTCATTTCTGATTTTGCTCATTTGGGTACTGTCTCTGTGCCCTCTGGTTAGTCTGGCTAAGGGTTTATCTATCTTGTTGATTTTTCTCAAAGAACCACTTTCTGGTTTTGTTGACTTTTTTTTTCTTTTTTCTTTTTTTTTTTTTTTTTTTTTTTTTTGGAGCTGGGGACCCAACCCAGGGCCTTGCTCTACCACTGAGCTAAATCCCCAACCTTTGTTGACTTTTTGTATAGATCTTTTTGTTTCTACTTGTTTGATTTCAGCTCTGAGTTTGATTATTTCCTGCCATCTACTCCTCTTGGGCAAATTTGCTTCTTATTGTTCTAGAGTTGTCAGATGTGCTATCAAGCTCTTCAATTAGTATGCTCTCTTCAATTTCTTTTTGGAGGCCACCAGCTATGAGTTTTTCTCTTAGCACTGCTTTCTTTCTTTTTTTTTTTTTTTTTTTTTTTTTGGGGGGACCAACCCAGGGCCTTCGTTTGCTAGGCAAGCGCTCTACCACTGAGCTAAATCCCCAACCCCTTAGCACTGCTTTCGTTGTGCCCCATAAGTTTGGGTATGTTTTGCCTTCATTTTCATTAAATTCTAAAAGCTCTATAATTTCTTTATTTCTTCCTTGACTAAATTGTCATTGAGTTGAGTCTTGCTCAGCTTCTATGTGTATATGAGCTTTATGTTGTTTTTGTTATTGAAGACCAGCCTTAGTCAGTGGTGATGTGATAGGATGCATGGGATTCTTTCAATCTCATTGTATTTATTGAGGCCTGTTTTGTGACCAATTATATCGTCAAATTTTGAGAAGGTACCATGAGGTGCTGAGAAGAAGGTATATATGCTGAAATGTTCTATAGATGTCTGTTAATTTGGTCATAACTACTGTTAGTTTCACTGTGTCTCTATTTAGCTTCTGTTTCCATGATCTGTCCATTGATGAGAGTGGTGTGCTGAGGTCTTCCACTGTTATTGTGTGAGGTGCAATGTGTGCTTTGAACTTTAGTAAAATTTCTTTTATGAATGTGGGTACCCTTGGATTTGTAGCATAGATCTTCAGAATTGAGAGTTTATCTTAGTAGGTTTTTTCTTTGATGAGTATGAAGTGTCCTTCCTTATATTTTTTGATAATATATTTTTCCTTATATTTTTTGAAAGTCAATTTTGTTTTATATTACAATGGCTACTCCATCTAGATTTTTGGAATGATATGCTTAGGAATTTTATCCCAGCATTTTATTCAGAGGTAGTGTTTGACTTTGTCACTGAGTTGCATTTTCTGTATGCAGCAAAATTCTGGGTCCTCTTTACATATCCAGTATATTAGTTTATGTATTTTTATTTGGAAATTGCACCTATTTATGTTAAGAGATATTAAGGAATATTATGGATATTAAGGAATTGTTTTCTGTTAATTTTGTTGTTAGAGGCGGAATTATGTTTGTGTGGCTTTCTTCTTTGGGGTTTATTGCAAGAATATTACTTTCTTAATATATTTCTTGCTTTTTCTAGGATGCAATTATCCTCTTTGTATTGGAGTTTTTCATCTATTATCCTTTGTAGGGCTGAAATTGTGGAAAGATGCTATGCAAATTTTGTTTTGTCATAGAATATCTTGGTATCTTCATCTTCATTAATTGATTGTTTTGCTGGATATAGTAGCCTGGGCTGGCATTTGTGTTGTCCTGGGACTTTTGACATCTTTCCAGAATCTTCTGGCTTTCATAGTCTTTGGTGAGAAGTCTGGTATAATTCTGACAGTTCTGCCTTTATGCTACTTGATCTTTTCCCCTTACTGCTTTTAATATTCTTTCTTTTTTTGTGGATTTGGTGTTTTGACTATAATGTGATAGGTCAAATTTCTTTTCTGAGCCAATCTATTTGTAGTTCTCTAGGCTTCATGTATATGTATGGACTTCTTTTTCTTTAGGTTTCGGAAAATTTCTTCTATAATTTTGTTGATGGTGTTTACTGGCCCTTTAAGGTAGGAATTTTTCCTATACCTATTATTCTAAGGTTTGGACTTCTCATTTTGTTCTGGATTTCCTGGATGTTTTGGGTTAGTAGCTTTATGCTTTTTGCATTTTCTTTAATTATTATTTCAATGTTTTCTGTGGTATCTTCTATGCCTGAGATTCTTTCTTTAATCTCTTGTATTCTGTTGGTGATGCTTGTACCTATGACTCCTGATCTCTTTCCTAGGTTTTCTATTTCCATGGTTGTCTCCCCTTGTGATTTATTTATTGTTTCTATTTCCATTTTTAGATCCTAAATGGTTTTGTTCAATTCCTTTACCTGTTTGATTGTGTTTTCCTGTCATTCTTTAAGGAATTTCTGTGTTTCCTTTTAAAGGGCTTCAACTTGTTTACCTGCATTCTCCTGTATTTCCTTAAGGGGGTTATTTATGTCTTGCTTAAAGTCCTCTATCATCATCACAAGATGTGATTTTAAATCCAAATCTTGCTTTTCCGGTGTACTGGGATATCCAGTATTTGCTTTGGTGGGAGAACCGGGTTCTAATGATGCCAAGTAGTTTTGGTTTCTATTGCTTAGGTTGTTGTGCTTGCCTCTCTCCATCTGGTTATCTCTGATGTTAGTTGGTCTTGGTGCCGCTGACTATAGCTTGTTTCTTCTGTGGGCCTGTGAGCCTGTGATCTTAGGAGTGAGGGGGTTCCTGGGAGACCAGCTATCTCAGGACAGGTTTTGGGACTGAGAGCTGTGGGACAGCCGCAGCTCTGGGCATTGTTGAAGACTGGAAGTGTCCTGTCCCAGGCACCATGTGGCTCCAGAGCCATGTGCACTCCTGGGGGGGTCTCTCTTTGCATCTTTAGTGGAGAGAAAGTGGGGTCCTACCTGTGGGAGCTGTGCTTAGGAGGAAGAGTGCTCCTGGCAGACCAGAACTCTGCTGGTAGGTTTTAGATCTGATCTGTGGGACAGCACAGATGGAGTCAGGAAGGGTCCTTTTCTAGGCCACCCTGTGGCTCCTGTGCACAGTATGCTCCCAGTGTGTCTCTCCTTGGACATGATTTATTTAGTACTTTATATTGTAATATCTATACAAAAATGACACAGAAAACCACACTAAATATATATTTCTTTATTTGCTGGTGGCCAAGAGCAGGCTCATATCTCAACATCTCTTGATGCTGAATAATCTCAGGAGCACAGTAATTTTAAAGTCTTAAACACAAACATCACAATTTACATCAATATTATTTGAGGATTAGAGTAAACTTGAAATACTAATATCTGACAGAACATACTAATAATTTTAGACATTGCATGACAATTACTTATGATTTATGTTTTCTTCAGTTATTTTGCTTATGTTAAGTTTGTATGAACATTAATTTGTTTTCATTAATAATCTGGGCCATGAGAATTCAATTGTGTTTCTAGGGTAGATGATGCGAGTGTGTAAAACTAAGAATTGTCTAAGTTAGCAGAAAAAAGTAAGGACAAGACAGCATGATGGTAGTAACTTCAATAATTCTGTGACCACTTATGTGAGATTTTTATGTGTATCTTGATTGGCTTGAAGTAGAGTTACAGGCTTCTTGTGAGAGGCTGAGTGGGTGCAGGGAATTGAACCTGTAGCCTCTGCAGGAACAGTAATCACTATTAACCTCAGAGTCATGACTAGGTCTGAGCCCCAGACTCTATGCTTCTTAAATATTTCAACCATAGTTGCATACATTATTTATTATTTTCCATTAAATCTTGCTTTTTAAAGCAGAATCATCAATGTATTTTTTAACAATCTTGAAAGGTATCTGTCCACTAGAAATATTACACTGGGTGAGTTGGGCTATATCTGGAAGGTATGCTGAGTGTCTTAACTAGTTTGAGCTCTGGTAATACAGACCAGGCTGAACAACATAGTGTAAGCATACTACAAAACCAAAATCCAGGCCAGTAGCATGGATTAATAGGTAGCAAACTTCATTCAAGAGTGGGGACCTGAGTTTGATCTGTGGAATTCACATAAAAAGGGAAGGAGAGGACCAATTCTACCAAGCTATTCTATGACCTTCACATGCTCTGTGGAGTCTCTGTTCCTACTATTTTAAATATCTATTTAAACAGTCACTCAATTGACATGGGATCCTTTTTATCACTTTAAGTCTATTGCTAAGTTACTGAATATAAATGGTATTAGAAAAGTAATTTATTTATAACAACATAAATCTCCAGAGAGTTGTGATCACTGTTAAGAAGAATATTATTCACTCTCGATACAATACAGGTGGTAAAATGTTTAATCGGCATCTCAGTTCAGTAAAAAAAAAACTTCAAAATTTAAAACCCATCATCATTGGCCTTTTGACTGTGATCAAGTGTAAAAATTATGAACTTAACAAATAACAGACATTTTGATGTTCATATTTAAATAACATTATGCTAGTGAAATAGGTGTATTAAATTATATTAAATTCACAGGTATATGGTTTCTTAGATGAACAGTCACCAGCAATGAATTGGCTTCCACGCAGATAATGACAGCTATAAATCTTCTTTTCTGAATCGTTTAATCTGTGTAAAAACAATTTTAAAAATCAGAAATCATAAGGTAGTAATTAGAGATCACATTTTATTTTTATTGTAGAGTTTAAATTAGCTAAAACTAGCACAGGGCAAAGAGGTGAAAAACATATTGTTATAGGAAGAAATCATAGAGTCATGAACACTTGATGACCTTTAATTGCCAAACAGTAAGCTTAATGGACAATATAAGACACAAGTTAATCATAAACTGTCTGAGAAAGTAGAATTGGGATTCAAATAAATAGGAAATGGTAAAAGGCTTTGTCAGTGGTTCTCCACCTACCTAATTATGCACTTTTAATATAGTTCCTCAGGATGTGTTAACCCCTTAAAATTATTTTGTTGCTACTTCATAATTGTAAATTTACTATTGTTATGAATTACAATGTAAATATCTGATATGCAGTCTATATTCTATGGGACCTCTGTGAAATTGACATTCAGCTCTTAGTGTGGTCACAACCCACAGATGGGAAACCATTGCCTTAGAGTCACAAACTCTGTAAAATTATGCTTAAGTGTCTCCAGGGAGTCCAGTAGAGTAAAAGTACAAATGTTCTAATGGTAAGATTCCTTTGGGCTAACATTTTCTCTGTTATGGCCCACAGACTGTTCCTATCACATCAGAGCTCTTTCTTTTCTTCTCAATGTTCCTTCTGTGCCACACCAAGACAGGTTCATGTGAATAGAGATCCTACTACCCTCAGCAAAGCTAAACATTTTACTTGCAGGGTATGCTGTATTTTAATGACATTTTTCCACAGTGAGTACCTGTTGGTTCCATCCATTTTGATAAGAATCCACCCATTAATTTCAAACAATAACAAGTTTTCCTGTAGGGTACAGAAAATTGTAATCCAAAATGAGTGCATAATCCTAATTATTTTTCTTTCTTTTTTTCTACTTCTGAAAAAAATAATTTTTTTGAATTTGTATATGTTAAAATTTGAGACAGAATTTCATGCCATAGCCTAAGGTCTCCCTGAAACTCACCATATAACCCAAACTAGCCTCAAACTCATTGAGGTCACCCTGACTCAGCATCTTAAGTGCTAGGGTTACAGGAAGTATTTACCATGCTGGGTTAAATGTCCCTTCCTTACTGAATATCAGCTTTGGGTCTTGCTGCATTGAACATGCCAGCTGGAGGTTATTTCCTGCTTTGGTTTTCTTGTAACATTAAGCCTTGGAAAATGCTGGAGAGCCTTCCCTGTATTCTCTCTAAGAGTAATATTAAATTGCCATGAACAGGTGTCACATGACCTCCAGAGCATTCAGTCTTATCTTCATGTCCAGTATTCTCAGTGCCACCATTACAAAGACACAGAAAGCAGGAGAGTGTGACCTACCAGCTCTGCTCTGGAGTCTATGTCCAGAAGATGAGTATTCAGTTCCTCACAGGCAGACTTACTCTCTGCCCAGGTTTTGGTTCCACGAAAAAAGAGATAGAAATTGTTTCCAAAAGCAATCCAGTCATGGGAACAAGGATCACAGAAGGAGTCTAGGAAATGCACATGTGTGAAATGAGTGCTCAGCACTAGAAGGACCCAGTATTAATATGACTCATATTATGCTATATAATTTCAGACAATGAGTTTTATGAGACTCACGAGTACCACATAACAAAGTTTCATCACTGCCTTTGCTGGTGACCAGGTTGATGGAAGCATTAAGAATGCTCGGCCAGTCTCCTGCCCATGAGTTAGTCTCTAGTCTTAATAAGGTATAAAACTGATGAGCAATTTTTACACAATCTCACAATATTTATCTGACAGTAATTAATGATACAAATTTTTGTTTGAAAATTTTACTACATAAAATCTGTATATCTATATCTATATCTATAGATCTACACACACACACACACACACACACACACACATATATATATATAGGTTCTTGTGAGAAAAATAATTTTAAATAAAATACTTGTCATAATATATACATGTATAAGTTGGTAACTGTTTTATAATTATATAAATAGAAGAATCAGCTACTGAAATTATTTTAAATCTGTACTTTTTTATGAATAATGGCTCTGAGCACACAAAATTAAAATGCATGAGTAGCTTTAAACAGGTATTCTAACTATTTGAAAAATGTAATGTGTATTTTTCAATTCTGTAACATATGAAGTCATCCAAGATCAGGTTAGATTTCTTTGTCCTCAGAAAAATAAGAGCATTTCCTCTCTGTCCCATATTTCAAATGATTATTTTGATTACAAGTGATATTTATTAAGTACAGATTGTTTCTCAATTTTGATAATTTTTTGAAATAGGATTTATATCAATCAAAGTGTTTTATAGTGTATGAAACTTGATAAAGCTAATGCTTTATAGATAGTATGTAGATAACATAAATCTCTCATTTTTACCTTTATGCCTAATATAAAAATATATACATGATAGGTGATGTCCATGTCCATCACATGCTAACTTATCAGTAAGCCTGTACCATCTACCCATCATCTCAAGTTTGTCATCCTTATAAACATGAATAAAAGAAACAAAGCTAGGTTGTCTTTAACATGAATGTAGCTCCCTCTGTCAAATGTGATGATATATATTGGTTTTTATGCATCTCTAAGAGTTAATTACTAACAATCTATTCACAGAGATATAAAATTCATTATTTTTGACACAAAAGTATCTTGCAAGTAATTTTAATCCAGCAGCATGACTGCTCTGGCAAGGCATCACATGCAAAGACCTTCTCTGTCTATGTAATCTAGACATGCCCTGATTTAAAATATATTTTGGCTGAAAAACAGAGATGTTCTTAGTGCACACTTTTTATAACAAACAATGTAGGCAAGGTAAGTTTGTAGAGGAAGCAGTCATGTTTGAAAGTGATGTATAACTGAGAGGCAAACAAAGTGATGAATCAGAGAATGATTTGACAGAATATGTCAGAGTTAAGGTATACCCGACTCTCATGAGAGCAATAAAGAAAAGGGAGGCAACTTAAGAGAACAATACAGAGAAGGTGGATCAGTTTTACCAGGATAGTTTTACAGAGTCAGGTTGCAGGTGAAGACAGAATGATCCAAAGAATGAGAAGGAGCCAGTAGAACTTATTACCAAAGTTAATATAAGGTCAAGCAGTGCAATTCAGAGTAAAGCTAAGAGAAGCCCCATTGCTTCAGTTAGCTTGGGTGGGAGTTTGAGCTAAAACTGTTGAGTTTAACAAACCAGCCAGAGTTCAGAAAGAACTATAAAGGGTGAGTTTATGAGGCAGTAAGCCTCTGAAATGACAATTACATCAGATAAATAAAAGTTACTTTTGTAGTATATTTTTACCCATTGTTTTGCAGGCAATAATCATGTTAGGAAAAAGAGACAAATACTAAAAGTCTAGTATTTTATGAGATATATCACATATATCTGAAATAGCTCGCAGTGTTTATTTTTTGTTATTTCAAAATTTTCAGTCAATTTAATAAGTGCACATCAAATATCTTGCTGCACTTTCCCTAATATGTCTTTATAAGTACATGAGGAAGTTGGGAGATCCTTCCCAACCCACAAACTGCAAAGTTATGTTTGTCCAGCACAGGCTTCTGTATGCCAAGCAGGAAGGATACAGCATTGAAGATACCTCTGGTCATCACCTGTTCAATTCAGGTTAGGCACCATCATAAATATAAAAAACAAGAATCTTCAAGTTCCTATAACCCTTTCTCAGCATCTAGCTGGCATAATCAAGTTTAAATAATAAAATACTACTCCAATATACTATCTTGTTTTTGTCCTTTTTCCTTTTTATTGCACTTTCAATAGTACTTTATGTTTATCTTTTAATTTTTAAAAATACAAACAAAATAAAACATGAGGTCCTAAACTTCATTATCATTCATTTCACTTTGCTTATAAATATTTTTTTCTTATTGGGAATTTATTAAATTTATTGCTTTTCTTCTTATACCTCTTATAATGTTATTTTCCTTTTTTTTGTTGGTGTTCTTGTATTTAACCCTGCTTATTTTCTAATTTACTCCTTTTGTGAATTTTTAAATGTCTTATTAGTTTACTATTTCTGCCTTTGTCTCTGATAATTTTTAATTCTATAGGACGCTTTACATTAGCTTGGCCATTTTCCCATCTCTGGCCACTGATGAGATAGTAATGAGCTGGAATATATTTTTGATATAAAAAGAGTTTTTTCCTCTCTATTATTTGTTCTGGGTTTATGTCTTCAATAATGGGCTGCTCAATAAGAAGATCCCCAAATGTAATGGGAAGGCATCCAAGCCAATGATGCATAATCACAACATGGGAGCTCAAGAAGCGTGAAAAAGCAATGGGAAATATCTTTAAAGAGCATGACTCGTTGCTGAGCTCACAGATAGGGACATGGAATGCCATAAGACTGTACCTCTGGTGTATGGCAACTAAAATAGCTAAACTAAGAGTAATGTAGGAAGCCATGGGTATGACACTGAACTTGGTCAAACTCCCTTCATGAGGTGGTGGGCACTCTACCCTTCACTGTCTTATGCTGGTGCACTGCCTTCTGCAGAGCATGTTCTCTGTGCATGCTAGAATATATAGGAAGGGGTGTGTTGACTGATGGTGAGATTCCAGAGTTGCCAGTGTACTGCTGCCATTGCTTGGGTGGGACTTTCCAATGATACAGTTGTCTTTACTTACCCATGTTCCTAAAGTGACCTCAAAAAGAACAATGCTATACCAAGATGGATTTCAATAAAATTATTCTTTTTTTGTCAGTATCCTATGTGAAATATATAGATGTTTCTTTACATCTTCGATGAACTAATAATGCCCACAAATGTGTAAAATATCAGATAAACTGTTCACCGATCTACTTGTAAAATGATCAGTGAGTTAAAAGAGACTTTCAATGAGTGAGGTAATGCAATTAACTCATGACCTTCAGAAAGCAATCAGCAATCAACAATATAAATGAAAAAGTATTGTAGAAGAGAAAGTCACAAGAAAATTTAAATTGCCCAAAACAACTACAAATAAGGAAGTAAATAAAAATGTTGAAAATAAAGAACTCAGTGAACAAAAAACCCAAAATTAAACAAAACAAGCAACAGCAATAAACAAAAACAAAAACAAAACAAATAAACCAACAAAAAAATCCCAAAATAAATCAAAAAGCCACAATGAAAAACATCATCAGTAAATAAGGACAAATAGAAAAGGAAACCAACTGAATAAAGATGAGGTGCCTGGTTAAAAAGTACTAAGTTCACTACTACAATGCATGTAGTAGTAGTCAACATATGTAGTAATCAATGGGAATGTAACTACAATTTTCATAAACTCTGTAAAAAAAAGACAAAAACTAAGTATCCAGGTATAGAAGGATCAGAGAAAAATAAAATAGGGTATAAAAATAGGGCATAAAATGTGTTCAATTAAATGGTAGTAGAAATGTACACAAAGGAAGAATAAGAAATGGATATCTAAGGACAAAAAGCATTCAGAGCCCCAAATACACTTCAGTAGAGAATCCCTGTGTGGAGTAATATAATAAAGATCTAAATGATATAGTATAATGAAATTATGTTAAAATCAGTGAGGAAAAATACAACAGCAAATGATAAAATATGTCAAATTTCAACAGATATTCTCAAAGTGAAGTATGTGTGAGATAATATAGTTGAAACCCTTATAATTTTATTATCTCTTAACCAACCAAGATTTTGATATTCACCAAAGGTGTTTGTCAAAAGCATTTGGGAAATTTTACATATCTCAGACAGATACAAGCTAAAGCAATTTGTGGTGATCAAATTGGCATTGCAAAAAATACAGAGATTTTGATCAAGGAGTTGTAAGTAAAACAGGGTTAACAGACAGAGGCAGGAAAGGATATATTTCATGAGCTGTACAATTGTGTTAAATCAACTACAAAAGACTCCATCATGCTTCATACAAACCACACACACACACACACACACACACACACACACACAAAACAATATAACTAGAGTTTGTGGCAATGAGTTAAAATCCACCCAATCAGATAAACAGCTAGTAAAATTACAGGAAGTAGGAATATTTGAAAACATTTCTATAGCTCCTTGTATACGTTTGTGTGTGCATGTACATATATAGTTGTAGAGATCAGAAGACAGCCTCAACTACCATTGGGTAGCGTCCCCTACCTTGTTTTCATGTGTACTTTTTGTTTTTCTTTTAATTTTCATTGCAGCTTTTGAGTTTCTTATTGACTTTTGAGACAAATCTTTCAATGACCTACAACTTAACCAAGAAGTGGACTTCAGAGATCCACCTATATGAACCACAATAGGATTAGCATTGTGAAAGGGACCTTGCCTGGCTTCTTGATATGGGTTCTTGGAATCAAACTCAGGTATTCATGCTTGAAAAGCAAGAAATTTACTGACCCAGTTGTCTCCAAGGATGTTTGATTTTCATTTTCCTCATTTAATGTCTAAGAGCAGAATTGCTTGGTTGTGGGCAAACTATGCTTGCATAGCATCCTGTCCATATTCTGACATGCCGATCTTTTCGCATTAAGCCACACTCATAGTGTGAAGTCCTAACCTTTGGAGTTTGATTTATATTTGTTTCTAATTAATTCTAATTCATTTGATATTGTTTTCCAGCTATGGAAACTAGGGAAAAGCAATGTGAATGGTTCATATTTGTATTCACTATATTTACATCAAGCAATTTTTTAAAAATACAGTATTTACTTTTATTTATAATACTTTACATTTTCTTCAAATTTTACTATATTATTTTCCTTCCTTCTCCAAGGGAAAAATTGTACCTAGAACCCTGCATTTGTTCACTGTCTTCAGTAAAGTCTATGGATCTAAGAAAGAGTCTTTGCCACAATAATCAAAAGTGCTGGAAATAAGTTCTACAAAGTTAATACTTAACATTATTCTGAAGACACGGAGAATCCAGAAGGGAGAGCTCTCTGCTTTGCTTTTCTCCCCTAGAAAATACTGCAACAAAAATTGCAGCAGTAATAAGTTTTATTTAGCAAACATTTGCTAAGACAGTATCATATTCAGTCCTCATAGTGAGTTATTATCATAATAGTACGCTGATTGTAAAAAGAATAAATTCTTGTCATCGATACTTACAGTTTGGAATCAAGAAGCCCACTTTTGTCACCAAAATAATACATGAGGTTCCTAGGATGACAGTTATTATTCGCCATGTTGTCAACCAGGGATCTAGACACAACAGAATGTAGACAGGAGAGAGATTCTCACTAAGGCTTGAAGACCATTGCTTATCAGTCTCCCAAGTTCATGTAACATTGTCAAATTTTTCATAGATCAATCCTGAACTTAACAGTTTCTTGGTGGCTTTAATAGCGCAGTTCTTTGCTCTCCAATGTCACTCATGTCAAATCCTAGTTGTTTTACTTCTCCATGTTGAAATGCAGGGTTGGTTACTGCATTTGTGTTACCCCTCATATACTTTATTTCTACTTCTACCTCATTGTAAATTCATGTCTTCTTGTCCTGAACAGAAATGTTTCAAGTTGCTTCTCACCGATAAAAGTTTTCTTCCAGTAGCTTCTACTGCAGCCCTGTCTTCTCACTTGCTCTTCCTGCCCACCTCTGACTCCACATTGGAAATCATCAGCTTAAATACAGTGTCTTTATGAATATTTTCCTCTAAGTTACTGAGAGACATTTGTGATCTTCTGACTTTCACTGCCTAAACCAATAATGAGAAACCTTTTCCTCATGGATGGTAACGTTACTACAAAATCATTTAAACTAAGTATCTTGTTACTCCATATTCTAACACCATTTGACATCTAAATTTTAATGTCATTATCTCATTAAATATGAAATTTAGAAGTATTACTTCCATAGTGTTTTTTACAATTTTTCTATAATATGCCATGTGTTTATGGGGTTGAATTAGGGTGGATAGTTTTTATTTAAAAAACAAAAACCCATCAGTAATTATTTTTAAAATACCATGGGATAAATAGAAAGTATGCAGCTTCCATAAAATTATGTATATAGTTTCAACAAGTAATACAATTCTATTGAGACCTGAGTCAATGATATTATAGGAATAATAAACAGAGGATATTTAAACACAAATCTGTTTCATGATATTATATTAAATTACTGAAGGTGCTAAAAAACAGACATTTAGGATAATGGTACAATTTAATGATTTTGAGGAGATAAACACTTACATGCAAGAGTTGAGATATATCCTTGACAAAATAAAATACATACAAAGTACATTAAAATACCTGTTCCTTTGTCTTCATTGAACCCAGTCTTGTGTTGGGGTTGTAATTCTGTGTGAACTTTCAGTTCCTGTTTTTTCTGTTCTTTTCTCCACACAGTAGATGTCTGGTCTGTCTTGGAGGGACTCTGCTTCTCTTGAAATGTGGAAGATTTTGTTTCTATGTTAATAATCTCTTGTTTGTTTGTTCCACATTCATTTTGCTTTTTCCTGGGCATTCTGTTTTTTGTTCTGAAAAGACTGGTATAGCTTTCTCTCAGTCTTGGTAACTTGCCTCTACTGCCCTACAAACTCTTCCATGAAACAAAAAGTAAAGAAGAGAATAGTTCTCACTTCCTACTGCACCAATGAGAGATGTGTTAGTTCTTATGTAGTCTTTGCAGAGTGAAAAATGACAGTGCATCTGTGAGGATAAAAATAAATATACACTAACAAGGAAAAGCTTGCCACAGGCATGTTTTTCTGTGGTGGGATTATAAAAGTATTGCTGATAAAATATTTATAAATAATAGTTACATAATTTTATACGGGAAGGAATGAAAATATCCACTACTTTAAGAATAAATAACAAAATAATCATAGTGAGAAAACCAGAAGGTAAGCCAGTTAAAATGCAGTCTCACATAGAGTTGCATTACTAATTTCATATACTATCCACTCACAAACTTTAAATAAACCAAAATGTTAAATATAAACAAAGACATGATAAAATACTGAAAAGAATGGGTAAATTGCTTAAACTGTAGCTATATAAATGAGGAAACGTGTTTAAATATGTTTTGTTAATTATTCAATTTCATACAAAAGAAAAAACATCCTATCATTAATCAAAAAGAAGAAATGCAAATGAAAAGGGCTATGAGATGACATTTTTGCCTAAAAAGTCATCTGTAACTGCATATGCTGAGGAGTTTGCTGGAGAGCAAAATGGCTACTTTTGGCACCTGCAAATAGATAAGGTGCTAACTGTATTATCCATCTTTCTAGTAAGGAACTTGTCAAAAAGTGCAGAAAGCTAAATAATATGTGTGCTCTACTGGTTGAACCACCTACAGACACTGAGAGAATGGCAGTGTACCTGTATATTGTTTGGTAACTGAGAAGATTGAAAGTTATGGAAAATGATGAGTTAGAAAGAAATAAGGGCAAATGAAATAAGCCAACCTCAAGACAATGGGACTCATCACTCTACTGTTATTGAGTGATCACATTGCATGACTTCATAAAAACTATTTCCCCTCAAGCTATCACTTCAGATGACCTGAATGAGATGTGAAGTAACATCTAATATTGACAGCTATGTGAAACAACTGAATAAAAGCAATTATAATCAGCCACTGGAAGAGTCTAAATATGAGATCTCAGGTATGATCAAGACTTGTGTTAGACTAAGAAATTATGCTTCTCTACAATTTAAAAATATTCAGGCAAGGTCAGGAGAGATGGTTCAGCCTTTAAAGATTAAACTCACAGTCAAAAGTGTTGAAGCAAGATTGTAGGCTATACAGAACTAAACATGATCCTGATCTCTAGTCCTACCTCATTTGGATAGTTCTCAACACTCTGTTGTCAGTCTGTATTATCTCCTTCCTATATAGCTAGGATGATTCTGTGACTCTATTTGACCTCTGAATCTAGAGTGATTCTCTGACTCTCTCACTATAGAGCTAGGATGATCCTAGGAGTTTATTTGAAAACCTCTGCCAACTCTCTAGACGGCTCTAAACCTATTTTGTCCTTATTCACTTATTAAAATTGTAAATTTTTTTGAAATTTTATCTTGTCTGAGAAGCCAAGTGCTTGTAGAATAGACAGGATTTATTTACTGTGATACGAATTCAAGGTCATCAAACTGAAGAAATTATTTTGACTCTGACAAGTCAATCCTGTGAAAAAATTTCTGTTCATTACACTCTCACAAATCTCAAGTTCATTTTATTGCCTGCTTTCCATTATTGTCAAATCTCTGTTTATTCTACATTATCTTTCACTCTTAATGGACGAGTCATATCAGAGGGAAATAAGGACCTGCAGAGTATCAAATAAAGATACTCTTAGCTTAACCTTCCTTTAAAATCCCATCCTTAGTTATTGTCCTAGGCACTGCTCACATGCTGTGAAAAGATACCATGCTCAAGGCAACTCTTTTACAGGAAAGCATTTAACAGATTGTTTGTTTATGGTTTCAGAGGTTCAGTCCATTATCATTATGACAGAGAACACAGAAGCTAGAGAAGTTGCTGAGAGCTACATCCTGATCCACAAGCTGTAAGGAAAGGGGAAAGGGAGGAGAGGGAGAGGGAGAAGGAGAGAGGGAGAGGGAGAGGGAGAGGGAGAGGGAGGGGGAGAGAGGGCGCACATCTGGGTCTGGTGTAGGCTTTTGAAACCTCAATCCCCAAACCCACCTCAAGCCAGTGACGCACTTTCTCCCAACAAGGCTGAACCTACTCCAGTTAGGGCATACTCCCAATCCTAATCATTTAAAATCACATTCACTTCCTGGTGCCTTAAATGCACTCAAATAATAAGAGCCTATCAGGAGTGTTCCTACTCAAGCCATCATAGTTTTATTGTCCATCATCTTAAGATGCCACGTGATTTCTAACCTCTTCTGATGTAAAAGTCCTACGTTTTCACTGTCCTCTTTCTCTTATTGTTCTCAACAGAAAGCCATCTGGCTTCTGTCTCACACTCAACCCAATGTAAGCCAGCTCCTCTCCTGTCAACACCAATGAAAAGACAAAAGAGATAAACAGTATGATCCTTTGCATTTATCTATGTAAGTATCCAAATTATTTATTTCACAAGACTCAGATAAAACTTAAAATTGTTACTGGAGTCTTTTTGACCTAGTAACATTAGCTACATACAAATCTGCGTTTTTTTTAGATATATTTATTTTATTTATGTGTATGAATTTTTGCCTACATATATGCTTATATGCCATGCACATGCCTGGTGCCCTTGAAGGTCAGAAGAAGGTATTGTATTCCCTGAAAATTGAATTACAGATGGAAGAGACCTGCATTGTGGGTACAGGAAAGTGGATCCGGGTCATCCACAACAGGAGCAAGTGATCTAAGCCAATGAGTTCTCTCTCCAGCCCTACAAATCTCTTTTTATTTCTCCCCATCTCATGCTATTAAGACTAGTACCATATATATATATATATATATATATATATATAATCATTGACTTTTTTCATTATATTTATTCTTTATTTTCTTTCTTCTTTATTTTATATCAGGATAAATACAAATTACATATTACATTTACACTAACAAATTATGCTGTATTTGTCCTATTAACTTTTATCTCCACATTTAACTTCTCATATATTTTTGTAGAAATATTTCATTTCAACCTGAATGTCTCTTGCTAAGCAAGTATAGTTGTAACAATTCCCCAGTCTTTGGTTACTAGAACTTTTACATTTATCCCAATTTTTGAAGAATAGTATACTTGGAGAATAGTATACATGCATCCAATGTATTTTGGTCATATTTATCTCACAACTCCTCCCAGTAATTTCTACAAGAATCATTCTCTGGTCTCACCCTATAAACTTTGTGTCTTCTTTATTTGTTTTCACTTTTTATAACTGATTCAAGTTCATGCTATTTACATATTCATGGGCATGGGACTCTCCACTGAGCATGGTCAATCTACCAGTGCCACATCCCTATTTTCTAGGGATATTATACTGAGTTGTTTCTACATTTTAATCCCAGCAGTATGGAAGCAGAGGCAAGGGGATCTTTGTGAGTTCAAGTCTAGCCTGATCTACATAATAAGTTCCATATTAACTGAAGTTGTACAGAGAGTTACTGTCTCAAGATAAACCAAACACTACACACACACACACACACACACACACACACACACACACACACACACACAGAGAGAGAGAGAGAGAGAGAGAGAGAGAGAGAGAGAGAGAGATCTAGTTTGTTGTTATGTTTTATTTTCTGATCCAAAAAATTTCTGCAGAAAAATGTACTGATGATATTATGGGGTTACCTTCTATGAGATGAATCACTCTTCTCCTGATATATTTAAAATTCTTGGACTTTTAACAATAGTATTTGGCTTTTTGTTGTTGTTGTTTGTTTGCTTTTTTGTTTGAGACAGAATCATTCTGGGAGGATTGGAACATCTTATTGACCAGGTTAGCCTCAAACATCTTTCAGCCTCTGTCATTGTGTTTCATCGGAGAATCCCAGTACTTGAGAAAATCTTGCCATCCATGCACTTCAGGAATTCAATTTCCTGTTCCCTTATCTTTTCTCACTTCATCTCTAATTGATTTTGTGTGACTGACATACAAAAGACCCTCACATAATCTGCACAGATGAATTTTGTCAAATCTATTCACTGAAAATTAGAAACAAATAACAAAGCAAAACTTTAAGCACAGCATTAAAAAAAGACTGCAAATAATATTTTAATTAATTAATCCCCTTTAAATATATATGTACATTTCAAGTATATAAAGCACAATTTCTCTTTTTCTTTTACTAACTGAAATGTTAATTCACAAATTATATTATTTCAACCAAGCCCTGGCAATGGACAAAAAGACGCATTGTTATTGGCACTGTTCTTATATCAGTCAGCAGCAGAGTAGATGGCAGTCCTTCATTTATCCTAGCTTGATGCCTGCATTGGTGACTGGAGTTGTTTTATGTCTAAGGCTCATAAAAATCAAATCAAATTAAATCAAACCAAATCCAGGCAACACAATGTGGAAAAAGGAAGACAGAGACCTGCAGACCATGATGCTACTCACAGACCTGTCCTCCAGTGTGCAACACAGGCAGGCCATAGACACCCGCTTGCAGATATGTAGCATAGATGGAGGATGTCACCCAGGGGTCTGCCAGCCATGTGGATAGCCTGCAGCTGGAGCCACCACAGTGTGTGGGTATACGGTGGTCAGATGAGAAAGAAAAGCAAATGGAGCAGCTTGAGCTTACGAAGAAAGGTGGAACTGAAGAAGAGTACAGTGTTGGGAGTGGCTAGCCCTGCCAGCAGGGCCATGGTGAGTTACCCAATCTGAGCTACCACTGAGAGCCATGGATGAGTCTGTGGCTATGAAATAGCACAGGTTGGGTTGGTTATTGATTTCTGTGACCCGTGGTGTTACCACTGCACAACATGGAGATGTCCCTGGTCAGGGCAGCCACTGTGGACCACCTGGATGCTCAAAAGCTTTGGCAAACTAGCCAAACCCCTCACTGGATGGTGTGCTCTGAAGATGCAGCCCCATATCTCACTACAGGCAACACTTGGGATAGCAGCCTTGTTTCCTGCCCAGGTAGGACTGTAAAGCTGTCCTTAGTATGTGGGTGAGTTGGGCCCCAGCTGTATGAATGTAGAAGAGCTGACCCAGCCAACAGTCTGCAGTGAGGTAGCAACAGTTAGGGAGAGCTATCCTTGCCCCTCATTGGCCCACCCCAAAATCTATATCATCTTCTTGTGGTTGAGATATATGAAAGGGATAGTCTTACTCTTCCAAAATTGCAGAGTCTGTATGTCAAAGGGCAACAACAGAATAATTTGAAGGAGTCCTGATGAGGATCCAATATTGATGATGTGTCAGAAGTCTGTGATCTTGACTGAGACCAATGACTCATTGCAATGACACTTGAAAGTGAAGATGTATGGACAGAAGGATATACTGTGGGACACACTGAGACATATTACAGATTCCACAATGAAATGCTTTCTAGGCTTTGCTTTTTGTTGTTGTTTTTTTGTTGTTGTTGTGTTATTTTGAGAGGAAGTTGCCAAGTTAAAGATAGGATATGAGGGTTCAAGGAAATAAGTGAGAATGGGGTAAATGATATTAAACACATAATCAACATTATATTTTAAAAATGTAAAATATTAAAAGTTATTTTAACCAGGAAATAGAGACACAAACTTCTGTTTTCAGTTTTGAAGTAGTTTAGCATTATTTTCAAAACCCATGTGTATGACAACACAAATTTCATTCATAATGGAAGGCCCACAATGTGAATATAGTAGACCTCATATATTTATATACATAAGAAATCATCAGTCTTTAGGGCAATACCATATTAAATATTTGGAATAAGGGACTACAGATGACTCAATGGCTAAGAGTAATTACTGCTCTTTCAGAAAACCCGACTTCAGTTCCCAGCATGTCAGACTGTCCCCTTACCTATAACTCATGTGCCAGAAGATAAAATGTCTTCCATTTGCCTCTGAGGGCAGCTTCACTCATGTTTCACACATAGGGGCACGCGTTATTAAGCTAATATTATAAAGACTTTTGAAATAAATTTGTAAAGTCACTTTGGGTCATTGACTCAAAATCATAGGTGAGAGAGTTCACACATAACTCAGGCCATGTTTCAGCCAAATAGCAAACAGCACCTCTGACCATGCTGACATCAGAGGCAGAGCTTCACATCCTCTGAAAGCCACAGATTCCACCCACATCCCTAGCAACAGTGAGCACTCGCTCTATTGTCAGATGTGAGCCAAAATGTCAAGAGCATATGTTACGTTTCTGTTGACATTTTGTTTCTACAAAATAATGCGTTTGGTTTTTACACATTGCAATGGATTCTTTGTTTTTCACTTGTTTCCCAAGCAAGTATAGGCCTGTACTTCCTGTTTCAATTCTTCATAGTCTCTAAGAGTGGAAAAATTATCTAGTCAATTATTTCTTGCTTCCTGGAGCCTGTGGAAAACACTGAAATGGGAAACAGTGTGCCTTTGAACTCAGTGTCTTGTTTGGCGTACTCATTTCCCTCTCTTCTTCGGTCATTATTAAATAGTTCAGAAAGCTAACTTGAAATGCCAAAACTTGTCATTGTTCTGGGTGAGGCCACTTCAAACACCCCCACACTCCACTCACATAAAGTGGCCACATTCTTACCATGCTCTCACCCCATGTACTCTCCTCTGTGTACACAAGTTCCTTGGTGGTATGCACTTGTCTTTTTAACCCAATGACTGTGGAGTCAACTGTGCATAAGAGAAAACCAATGGGAATTAAAGTATATTTTCAACAAATCAAACTTTACTTAATTTTCAGAAAACAATACAGTGTTTAAGAAAGAAATATAACTGCAGTTCCAGAAGATTCAACACTCTCCCCATTGTGCATCAGAAACTGTATGCACATGGTGCCCTGACATATGAAAGCAATACACTCATAAAATAAATGTTGAAAGTAAAAATTAAAAAAAATATTTTAAAAATACCTAGCATTGACTAATTACAACAATAACAACAACAACAGCAGCAACAATAAAAAACATAAAAGCACCACTACTCTAAGTTTCAGAACTTGAAAACCAGGGAAATAACCTATTTAAGAAAAGAAATAAACTTTCACAGAAATCACTGTAAGTGAAAATGCAAAGAGAAAAATCAATGAACTAAAAAAGGGAACTATTCAAGTTTTCTATCTGGGATAAGGAAAAGATCAGAAAGATCAGGTGCTAATCACAGATATTAAAAATGAAGAAGGGTATCACTTCATATAAACAAAAAACATATTTCGTATAAACATGTTTCATATAAACAAAATAAAGGGATATTATAAACAACTACATATTCATTATAATGTTTTCAACGTTTTATAGTATTTATGTGAATTTCACATCATATACCCCAATTTCACTCATCCCTTCACCTCTTTGTATATACCCTCTCCCGTTGCAACATCATCCCCAAAAGAATATTTTAAAAACAGCCCTTCATTGTTAGGAATTAAAGACATGTAATAAGGCTGTGTCTGTATTCCAACTGGATCATATGATAATGCAAGGCATGTCTGAATTTAAGCCAGATGATATATTAAGATGTGATCCCTTGTCAGAGCAGCCAGGTTGCTGGTTTAAATTTTCTCTACAGTTGCTCCAATAGAAAACTTGATACTGTTAACTAATGAACCAGTTCTCACTTTGACCTACAGAGGTTAATAGACTACCAATGGACTTTTCAGAGAGCTATTTTATATATGTGAAGAAAATTAGAAATTAAAACTCTCATTTTAGCCTGAAAATTAGAAATTAAAACTCTCATTTTAGCCTGAAAATTAGAAATTAAAACTCTCATTTTAGCCTGAAATGCATACAACATATAATATTTAAAAATTCAAAATATGTTGAAATCAGAGCACCAATCCCTTCCAAATTTAAGATTTTATATTAAAATGCAAAGGGAGTCTTAAGTGAAAGGTTTTTCTGGCACAAGAGTATTTTAGAAATTGAAGCCAAGAAATACCACAAACTCATACCACATAACAAACAACACAAAAGAGATTTATTGGGGACAAACACATAATGGAACTACTGAGCATGGAGAGAGACAGCAGCATTCTGGGTGGACTGGGCAGGGAATATAGGAGTTTTGGAGGATCTGTAATGAGCTAGTTGAACATACACCATGAGCTATACAGCAGGGCCAGAAGTATCAATTGACTCTTAACTCTGAAGCATTGGAATATGGATTTTCAAGTCCCAGGTTTGAGGTCAGGCCAGGGGAATGGTGATTCTCTATTGGTCTTTTACCAAGAAGAAATTTACAAAGGCAATGAAAATATTATGGCTTGGAAGCAGTAATGGCTTCAAGGATATGAACCTACCTCTGATCTGAGAATTTTCATTAACAAATGCAGCCATCAGTATACGAGTGGTAATAAATCAAGCATTTAACAGAGTATTAAGTGTTTAATTTGTCAGATTTAATCATTAACCAAGGACTAGAACAGCAGCTATACTTTCAGCCTGCAAAACGGTTTTTTCATGGAAGACACTATACACGTACCATCTTTTGATGAGGACAAAGTATTTAACAAAGAGAGAGTTGTGATTGTCTAAGATGGAAAACTAACAAAGTTGCAATGTTGTGCTGTTATTGTCAGAGTAAACAAGGAAGAGGAACTTTCTTAAACTGTGTTGACCTTCTATCCAAAACCCTGGACTAGAAATGGTTTCTTTTCTTCCAGGTCCACATTCCCAGTTTCTACTTTTTGTTTATCAAGTTGTATAAAAGAGATATAACATCACTTAAGATATTCTCACTATGTGTGTTATGAAGGCCACAAGCATACAATCCTCCTGCCTCAAATTTCTGAGTTCTAGGATCATATGTTTGTGTTACTATGTCCAGCTAGACTGCATATAATATTGTACATTTGTTTATGAACATTTTTCTCCTTGTTGGTCTGGTATCTTCCGAGAGCTGTTCATCTATATATAGTTGTCAGAGAAGCAGAACTGAAAACAAATTAGAAAAGGTCATCTTTTGTACATTTCAGGATGGGTATTAAATGCCAGGAATACTGTGATCACAGAGACAAAAAGCACAAACCATAAAAAGATGCTGTTGAGAAGATATCAGGCAAGCTGACTAAGACAGAGGCAGGTATTTATACCCAACCATTGGACTGAAGTCGGGGATCCCTTCGGTTAAATTAGGAAAAAGATGAAAGAAGCATAAGAGGAGGGCAACCCTATAGGAAGATCAGCAGAATCAACGTTTCTCAAGCCCTGAAATCCCCAGACACTGAGTAATCAACTAGGCAGCATACATAAGCTGGTTGGAGGCCCCAGGCACATATATAACAGAGGATTGCCTGGACTGGCCTCAGTAGGAGAAGATACGCCACATCCTAGAGAAACGTGAGGCTCCGGGGAGGGGGAAGGCTTGGTGGAGAGGAACATTATTTCAGGGACCGGGTGGAGGAGGAATGGGATGAGGAACTGTGGGATGGGAGACTAGGAGGGAAGCAATGGCTGGATTGTAAATAAACATGTAAAAAATAAATAAAAATCTTTATCCAAATATATAAGGTCTGAGGCATGCCATGTGATATACTAACATATATAAAACACACGAGGTAAGAGCTTATTGATATAGGAAATAATTTAATATTTATGAATTTAGAAAATTTTTGCTTGATGGTAAACATGCATCTAATCAATATTTATATGAGAAAATAATGCTGAAAATGACTGAAATACTAGGCATTTCTAGAAAGTTGTAGCTACAAAGTCTATTATGAAGATGAAAAACAATATATAGTAAGTGGGCAAAGGGAAAGAAAGAATCATGTTTCTTTCGAGTTTATATGTTGTGGTTCTTGTGAATTTTTGGTCCATGTCTATTTTCTACTTCTTTTGGATACTTAAAGCAGTTGTAGCTTTGTGCTACATTTTTTGTGTTTTATAGGCCTTGGGGGGATGGGGTGGGAGTAATTGTGTGCATATGCACACACATGTATATGCATGTAAGAACTGTCATAAATTTAAATGATTTGGGTAGATGAGAAACATGTTCAAAGTACATTAGACTCTTGTGTGAAATTTTCCTTGGATAATAATGAATAGATAAATGAATACAATAGTTCTTATTCCTTTTTTATCTTCTCACAGTACGTTCTCTTAATAAGCTCACGCTGATTAAAAAATTATTTGAATGCACAGGGATATCTGGAAACCTTTGACAAGAGCATCCTCTTCTGTCAAAATAGTGCAATGCAGCTCCTTAAGAACTTAGGAAAAAGTGGTGTGTGTGCCTGTGTATGTGTGTGCATGTGTGTGTGTGCATGTGTGTGTGTGTGTGTGTGTGTGTGTGTGTGTGTGTGTGTGTGTGTGTGTGTGTGTGTGTGTGTATCTGATGTTCATTTGAGGGTGTGTGTTGGTGTGTGATTTTGTCTGGAACTCTCCTACCAGCCTTCCCCTCAACAAATTTCATTTTTTCTTTCTTTTATTTTTCTTTCTTAAAGTCTGTTTATTCTGTTCCATGCATGATTCTATTTCATCCTGGGGTTTTGTTCCTTGTCTGTTTAACAATTTCAACATGTATAGTTCACTGTCTCCTCAAGACAGTTCTTTTCTTCTTCTTTTAACTGGATATTTCTTTATTTACATTTTAAATGTTATTCCCTTTCCGGGTTTCCTGTCCAAAACCCCCTATCCCCTCCCCCTCCCCTTCTTCTATAAGGATGTTTCCCTCCACATCCACCCCTCCCTTACCAACCTCCCTGACTGAATAGATTTCAAATGTGCTTCTTTTCATTTTATCCTCTTCTGCCTTTGAAGTGTTGTCTTCTACAGACCAAGTTTGATGGTTCAGAGCACATTTTTATGTCTTTTCTTTCTATCCTTGGGCTTGACCTGTCCTGACATTCATAGATTTTAATTAATGTGTTCTTCCTCTGTTTCTCACTTTCATGTATCCTTTGAGCCTAGACATATGTCTACTGTAAAAGAAATGCTCAATAAGCATTTGCTGAATTAATTAATCTAAAATCTGTACTTGAGACACATTTTATTTATACATAATTTATTATAGTGACAGAAAATGTATTACACATTGCTCAGATACAAATGAAGAGGTAAAGTATAATTCGGACAGTACTGGAATGTTGAGTGTGTTGATTTGTGGCGTGATCAGCAACAAATAGGCTATCTATATTATCTTCCTTCTCAAGGCCCAGGGATCATCATAAAGCGAGCAGGAAGACTGTAAGAGCCAGAGGTTAGGACTGATGTGAAGCAATATATCCTGGACATGACAGGAGGTCTGCACTTGTGAATACAAAGCAGCCATGGCTGCCTGAAAAATTTCTAGTCAGTCATCATTCTAGGTGGAGGATGGGCTCCGAATCTCCCATTCTTTTTTTTTTTTTTTTCCCCCGGAGCTGGGTACCGAACCAGGGTCTTGTGCTTGCTAGGCAAGCGCTCTACCACTGAGCCAAATCCCCAACCCCCGAAGCTCCCATTCTTAACTGAGAGGCATCTGTGGACAGTTGATGACTTTAGGGGGCAAAGTCAATTTTCCTTAAGTAGGTGGCCAGTTGACAGCTCTGAAGCTGAATCCAGTTACTTATTTTTAAAAAAGAAAAAAAATTACATAAAGCAGGGCATAGAGAAGTGTTGAAAATATAAGAGCTGAGGATGTAAATATGATCAAAATATGTTGCATGCATTTCTAAAAGGATTAATCAAATTATTTTAATTAACTGAATACATATGTTTCTAGATTTTCCACTCTGCTTGTCTGTATATCTGATTGTAAGCTAGTACCACACTGATTTTATTGATGTTGCTTTTATAGTTTATTTTTAAATTAAGAAATATGATGCATGTACCATTATTTTCCTTTTATTTGGGGACTTTTGAGGTTCCATATAAATTTTAGGATTTAGTATTTTTAGTGGTAGAAAAGTCATAGGAATTGCTTTACATTTTATAGACCTGCTTGAGGATGATAGACGTGTTAATATTAGGTCCACTCAGTAAGTGGTAAAAGTGAAATCAGACAAGTTTGACCTAATTGAAGTAAAAGAAACAGCAAATTATACAGAATAAGCAGCTGTAGTGGGAAAAATCCGCGCATAATTTTGGTTAAGGAATTAAGAACCAAAATCCACTAGGAATTCCTAAATGCAATAGCAAAATAAATTATTTTAAGTGTGGTGAAAGGCCTTGTAAGAAATGTGTGCAAAGTAGATATGTATATGGCTAATATTTACATGAAAAAATGGTCAATGCCATCAACCATCAAATAAATGTAAATGAAATTCACAGAAAGATGTTAAGGTTTGGTCTGTTGCTATGTATTGTATTGCTAAATACTGGCCAAAGTTGCCCCCAGGGACAAGGAAATTTTCACATAGATCCAAGTGATGCTACATAACCTTGTCCTCCAAATTATTCCTGATTGGTGAGTAAGAATCCCTATAGCCTATAGCTAGACAGAAGTGAGATATGCAAGTTTTGGTTACCAGGCTTGGGGTCTGAGGTAGGACCGCAAAGGAGAAAAGAAGGGAGAAAATGGAGATAGGAGAAGATGCCATAGGGTAGGTGAGTCATGAAAGCATGGCCATGAGGTCTCTTGGATAGAGTGGGGTTATTGATGAGTGGAGTGGCTATTCCTGGTTGTCAACTTGACTATATCTGGTGTGAACTACAATCCAGAATTGGAAGGCTCACCTGTGATTCTGATCTTGAGGCTGGGAGATACACATTTCTACCGTGGATCTTGACATGGAGATCTTGAGGCATAGTGGCTATGAATCCCAGGAGACTAAGGCAAGGAGATCACTGAGTTTAAAGTCATCTGGGACCAAGCAAGTCCCACATTCAGGCATTGTAGTACACACCTTTAATCTGGGCCACACCTTCTGCTGGAGACCAACATAAGAACATTGGAAGAAGGAAGACTCTTCTTTTCCTGCTTGCCTTGTGGGACTGAGCAACTGCTAGATCCTTGAACTCCCATTCACAGCTGTTGCTGACCATTGCTGGGGATTGGACTACAGACTGTAAGTCATCAACAAATTCCCTAACTATATAGAGATTACCCATAATTTCTGTGACCCTGGAGAACCCTGACTAATACAATGGGGAAGTAGATTTTAATAGCATAGAGGGAAGACATGTGCCAAGCTCTAGTGCTGTTTAAGACATCATAAACATAAACATTATGTGACTTTTATCTATGAACTGGATGATGAAGTCAAGGTAGAAACACTCCAGAGAGATTAAATATTTAATACAACTGTAAGATGGACCCAATATCTGCTGAAGCAGCAATTAAAATGAAAGGACACAGATGATGTGGAACAGAAGGCCCAGAATATTCTCAGCCTAGAACAGATCCTCCAAGAACTTCAGAAAAGGGTATTATCCAGTAGTTCCAAATTATTTCTGAAGCAATGAATAAAATTAGCACAGTAGTACAGTAATCATTGCTAATAAGTATAAATTTCTTACATAAAACAGAAATACTTAAAAAAAGAGGAGAAAATAATCCTAAAGAAAGTTAATTAAGTAGGGACAGATGAGACAGCTCAGCATGAAAATGTGCCTTCAACTCTGATGACCTAGATTTGACATCAAAGTTAAATACCTGAAAACTGTCTGATCCTCTGATCACCAAGTATGAGCCATACTCTTCAATGTTCATTTTCTTATATACCTGTATTTCGAGAGTTTTAAAAATCCCACTTTGGGTAAAACTGTCAGTGTGAGATTTCTTATACCAGCTACACTTAGTGAATGTTGAGTAGATACAAATTCATTGTGAAGTAGAATCTTTGAAGCAGAAGGGAAGTAACAGTCACTCCTCTCCAAGCCAATTGAAATATATTCCCAGCTGAGGTAATCAGCTTTAAAGTTCATAAGTATATAGAGCTCAGTTAGAGCTTTCAGGATGTGTAATTCCTAATTTATAAACCCAGAATATGCACTGGGTATTGTCTGTCCCAAACAGTAAGCAAGGACTGCAGCCTAGGAAAAGAACCACACAGCACAATTCAAGTTAGTAATATGACTACTGTGAAAGAATACTCACTGAGATGTGTTTCTGCATGAAAATACTGATGTGGGAACCCACACAAATATTTACACACATTATGAAATATTTAAGATATTTTAGATGATAGAAACTGTTTAAGCATTAGATTTTAGTAGGTGATACAAACAATACAAAATTGTATAATGGGAGACAAAAGAATCATGCAAACTGCTTTGGAAATTTACTTAACTGCAACACACACACAAGTGTGTGTGTGTGTGTGTTTTGTGTGTGTGTATGTGTGTGTAGATATTAGTATATGTCTGTGTGCATATGTAAATGCATGTATTTATATTTTAGTTTTCTCCCTAATAAACGAAAATGAATTTCCAATGAACAATTTCCATTTAGTCAAGCATTAATCATGTACCCACATCCTAGAAACAAACTGAGATAAAAAAAACCAAACTACTGAGAAACTACTGAAAAAAGTAAGAAGAAAACTGAGAAAAAGGAAATTTCAAAGATGTGAAAAAGGGAGTTTCAAGTTTCATATAATGATCGCCTGAGGATAAAGAGAAAATAGCTTTAGCAAGCATCAAAATACTGTAAATTGAAACAATAAAATGAAAATTGCCATGTAACTACCAAAATGACCCAAACTTTGGAAGCTTATCTAGTATCCATGAAACAGCCTGCTGTGTGTGCCATTGTCATCTGATGCAGCATGTTTAGAGGGAATTTAAAAACACTGCTGAGGACCATTGAAAAGGCCAATCTTTGGGAGTCTAGGGGTTCAGGTTAGTTGACATTGTTAATCTTTCTGTGGGGTTGCCATCCTGTACAGGGCCTTTAATCCATCCCCTAACTCTTCTCTAGTCCCCAACATCTGTCCAATGTTTGACTGTGGGTATCTGTACTTGTCTCAGCTGCTGGGTGGAGCCTCTCACAGGGCAGCTATGTTAGGCTCCTGTCCACAATTATAATAGAATATCATTAATAGTGTCAGTTATTGGTGCTTGATCATGGGATGGGTCTCAAGTTGAACTGGTTATTGGTTGGCCATTCTTTTAGTCTTTGCTCCATCTTTTTCCCTGCATTTCTTTTAGCCAGGACAAGTTTTGGGTCAAAAGTTTTGTAGGTGGTTTGGTATTCCCATCCCTCCAGTAGGTCCTGCCTGTCTGGTGGTCTCTTCAGGTTGCCTACCCCCACTGTTTGGCATTTTGGCTAAGGTCATTTACATTATTTCTTGGGATCCTCACCCATCCCATGACTCCAGGACTTCCTAGAGCTATAACACACCCCCGCCCCCACTCCCACTCTAGCAGTTGCATATTTCCATTCATTCCACAGGTCCTCTGGGCCTCCATTCTGTCATACCTAATATATACCTGATCTTGCCTCCCTATTACCCTCTGCCTTCCCTCTCCAACTCATGACCCTCTGTCACCCCTGACTATTTATTTCTCCCTACTAAGTGGGATTCAAGGATCCTCACTTGGACCTTTCTTCTTATTTAACTTCTTCATGTTTGTGAGGTGTGTCATGGATATTTTGTATTTTGGCTAATATGCACTTATCAGTGAGTATGTACTATGGATGCCCACGTGGATCTGTGTTACCTCACTCAGGATAGTTTCTAGTTCCCTACATTTGCCTGCAAAATTCATGATGTCCTTGTTTTTAATTGCTGAACGGTATTCCATTGTGCAAACCATTCTTTGGTTAAGGAACGTCTGGGTTGCTTCCAGTTTCTGACTGTTATACAGAGATACTATGAACATAGTGGAATGTGTGTACTTGTATGTTGAGCCTCTTTTGGGTATATGCCCAGGAGCAGAATAGCTGTGTCTTCAGGTGCAACTATTTTCAGTTTTCTGAGGAACAGAGAGATTGTTTTCCAAAGTGGTTCCATAAGTTTTTAATTCCACTGGCAATGGAGGAGTGTTCCCTTTCTTTTATACCCTTGCCAGCGTGTGCTATCTTTTGAGTTTTTGATCTTAGCCATTTCGATTGGTGCAAGGTGGAATCTTAGGGCCCATTTGATTTGTATTTCCCTGATAAACAAAAATTGATGAACATTTAAGTATTTCTTGGCCAATGCGATTTCTCTGTTGAAAATCCTCTTAGCTTTGTACCTCATTTTTAAATTTGTTTATTTGGGTTTCATGAGTTTAACTTCTTGAGTTCTTTATAAATTTTAGCCCTCTATCAGATGTAGGGCTAATGAAGATCTTAGGCTGCCATCTTGTCCTATTGACAATGTCCTTTGCCCTACAGAGCCTTTTCAGTTTCAAGAGGTCCCATTTATCAATTGTTGATCTTAGAACCTGAGCCATTAATGTTCTGTTCAGGAAACTTTCTCTTGTGCCAAGGAGTTCAAGACTATTTCCTTATTTCTCTTCTATTAGATTCAGTGCATCTGGTTTTATGTTGAGGTCCTTGATCCACTTGGACTTGAGCTTTGTGTTGGGTGATAAATATGATTCTATTTGCATTCTTGCATAGGCAGACAGACAGTTATAGTGTTGAGGATGCTTTCTTTTTTCCATTTTACAGTTTTGGTTTATTTGTCAAAAATTGTATGTCTTTGGTTAATCCTGGAAGATTAACCTTGATTTCCTTGAGTCAATTTTATATTCAGGTACTTCGCTGAACTTATTTATCAGCTGAAGTAGTTCTTTGGTAAAATTGGGGAGTTTCTTATGTATACTATCATCTGCAAGTAGTGATACCTTGACTTCTCCTCTTCTAATTTGCATCTTCTTGATGCCCTTTTGTTGTTTTTTTTCCTCTACTAGAACTCTAAGTACTATAGTGAATAGATAGGGAGTGAGTGGGCAACCTTATATTATCCCTGATTTTAGTGGGATTGATTAAAGTTTCTTTCCATTTAGGTTAATGTTTCTTTCCATTTAGGCTACTGGTTTGCAGTGTATTGCTTTTATTATGTTTAGGTATGTGCCTTCAATTCCTGATCTCTTCAAGACTTAACATAAAGGGGAGTTTGATTTTGTCGAAGGCTTTTTCAGGATCCGGTGGGATGATCAATGGGAACATTTTGCTTTGAGATTGTTTATCTAGTAGATTATGTTGAGCTATCTTTCTATCCTTGGGATGAAGCCCCCTTGATTATCATGAATGATGTTTTTGGTGTGTTCTTGGATTCAATTTGTCAGTATTTTATTGAATATTTTTGTACTGGTGTTCATGAGCAAAATTGGTCTGAAGTTCTATTCTTTGTTGGAACTTTGTGTGGTTTAGGTACTAGGATAATAAATTAATTAGGTAAAGTTTCTTCTGTTTTATTTTATGAAATGATTTGAGGAGTATTAATATTAGCTCTTCTTTGAAGGTCTGGGAGAATTCTGCATTAAAACCACCTGGTCCTGTGCTTTTTTGGTTGTGAGTCTTTTGGTGACTCCTTCATAGGGGTTATGGGACTTTTACATAGTTAACCTAACCTTGGTTTAACTTTGGCATATTGTATCTGCCTAGAAAAGCAGCTATTTTGTTTAGATTTTCTAGGTTTTTTTTGTTTGTTTTTTTAGTTAAGGCTTTTGATATAAGACCTGATGATTTTTAATATCCTCAGTTTCTCTTGTTCTGTTTCCTTATTTCTTTCTGATTTTGTTAATTTGGACAGTGTCTCTGTGCCGTTTAGTTAGTTTGGGTAACAGTTTGTCTATCTTGTTGATTTCTCACTTACGAGCTAGTCCAAGTCCCCTGGCACGTATCCAGCAAAGGGCTCCTTGCCTGGCCTCAGTGGAAAAGGATGTGATTAAATCCTGAAGAGCTTTGATACACCAGTGTTGGGGGATACTGAGGGAATAATGTTTTAGAGGAAAAGGGAGGGATGGATAGTGGAAGAATTGCTTAAGGAGGTAGAAGAAGGGGGCAGCATTTGGGATGTAAATAAATAAATGAATTAATAATAAAAGGAAAAAAGATAAAGCCAGTCTCTTTGATTGAGGACGGGCAACTCTGTACTTCTTTTAAATACCCAGAAATTTATATAGAATAATGTTACTCCCCATATATTTATTACCAAGTGTTAAAGCTAATCAAGTTATCTAAGAATAGAAGCATATTTATAGAGGTCTGAAATATTTAAATGACTTCATGATTATAATACTGTTAATATTATTAAATTAACATGATATTAAATAACAAAAGCAGGAAATTAAAATTCTGGAAATTTTTCTCTATTTTCCTAGCAAAATACTTCTGATAGATGTTTAAATTTTTTCTTTTGATATTTTATTTTTATGTTATGTTTTGGTTGTTTTACATGCAGGCTTATGTAGTTGTATCATGAGGTCAGAAGGGGATGTCAGGTTCTCTGAAACTAGAGTTGCAGACAGCTGTGGGCTTCCATATTAGTGCTAGGAATGAAACCCACATAGATCCTCTCAAAGCGCATCCAGTGCACTTACTTCTGATGTATTTTTTCCAGTCCATGAACATAGACTTTTCATATTACAGTTCTATAGCACACAGGCTGCATACTATAAACTCTTAATCTTAAGGGGAAATTTCATAAGCCTAATTTTCCTGAGAGTTAGGAAAGAAAAGAGTGGTTGAATTGTATGGTGGAAATTCACAGTCCAGGAAAAGGAGGGAAGCCATCCTAATTTACACTTATTGTTCTTTTTTCTTATACAACAGACCAAGCCAAGATTTACTGATAGTAATTTCTTGCTATTCCATTTGGAGACAAAATGCATAAAACTTTTCCCTTAATAATGAAAATCACTAGTGATGATAAACATTAGACTCATATCCAATAAGAGGTAAAAGTATCTTAAAAATACAGAGTCTAGACCACAGACTCCAGAGAGATGTGTTTTGGGGATAAGTGTCTTGATAGTCTAAATTTGGTTAGAGCTTTTAGGGCAGTCCAATGAGTAATGATTACTAAATAAGTACTTGCAGGAAGAATACTTAACAATGGTTATATCTGAGGCAGCATTGAGTAGAGTGATCAGTGGGTAGAGAGGGCCCAGAGAGAGAGAGAGAGAGAGAGAGAGAGAGAGAGAGAGAGAGAGAGAGAGAGAGAGAGAGAGATGTGTCTGGTATGTTTAAAATGGAGGAGGAGGTTATGTTAAAGTAGCATTACTGGCAAAGGTTCCTGCAAAGGGAAGCTAAAAGAATGTTCTTTACCTCTTTTAAATGTTCTTTGCCTTTCTTTCTGGCTCTTACTACATGTTTATATCAGAGAATTAAACGGTAAAAATGCAACCTCGACATAAGTGCGCTTCCTTCTGTTATTAAAAACAAAATGGTCAAAGCTGGGCATGGTGGTACACTCTTTTTATCTCAGCACTTTGGAGATAGAGGCAGGTTGATTTCTCCTTAGTGAGTTCAAACTACATAGTGAGTTCAGACACAGCTACATATTGTCTTGAATCTCCTTGTTTCCTGGCAAAATATAGCATACAATGTTATGCAGTGAAAGAAAGGAAGCATCTCTCTGGTATGGTAGAAAGCAGAAGTTGAACCACTTGGAATGATAATGTTCTACCCAGGAGCTATCTGCTGAAGCTCCAGAAAAGGGCCTTTGTTCCTTCACTACAGTTTCACTTTGCTTGTCCATCACTGGGAAAATACAGAAATAAAAGAACCAAAAAGAAAAGCATAGATTCTAATGTAGACCTTGACAGACTGAAGGTAAAAGCATTTGCCAGATTAAAAAATATGTTTAAATGATTCATTACAGAAATGTGTTCCAGAGAAAACACATCCAGTAATTAGTTGTTTCTATGGATCTATGTGTGGATAGATTAGTGGACATCCTTCTATCCTGATAAGTAAGAAACTTTATAGCACTGGCTATCCTGAGAATGGCCATTTGGGGTCAAGTGCCATAGACCCTGAAGAGTTAGGTATTGAATGTATTGTGTAGGTATTGTGTAATATATTACAAGTCAGTGGGGATAAGACCTGAGCAATTGGGGTCAGTTTGTTGAAATATGTGTTTCAGTATTAGGGAGCTGAAATCTGATGTTTGGATATGACCTCCCTGTCCAGCAGGGGAATGGGGCATTTGATAAGATGAGGTGGGGTAAATGAAAAGACAACAGATGAGACAATTTGTCATACAGTTTAACAGAATTGTAAAGCAGGGGCTTGAGGTTTGAATCAACACTAGTAAGGAGCAAATGGTTGAACCAGAGAGTATAGCTAGAATATAAAAACTTGGTCAAAATTGTAAGGGTTGAAGTTTCATTACTGTTGCATGTAGAGCTAAAACAGAGTCAACAACAGTGAACCCTTGTATAGCCTTAGGTCTCCATTCATACTCAAATTAGGGGCCTCTTGTCTTAATGTGCTTATGTTTCAAATAAAATTATTAAGGGTATTTTTCCATCTTTAGGTTTTCAAATGAGTATAAGATTCTGGTGAATGAAGACTAATTTTCCCTTATGAGGGATCATGGAGGAGACATCCTGATTTCCAGTGTAGCCTGGACATGGCCTTGAGGAGGTTTGTAGCTTATATTTGAAAGTATTCTTTTTTTTCATACAAAGGGAAATTGAAACATCCATGAAAAAGATTCATAAAAGCTGTGTATAACAATCTGAAAACTGAGAAACGTTGTTTTGTAACAAGTAGTTCATGTAAGAGAAACGCAAGTGCAAAGGATTACAGTTGATAAAACTGTCATGGGTAGCCGGTAGCAAAAGAACAATAAAGAAATAAATGAGAATTTCTACTCCATTTCACCACTATATTATAAATCAGAAAACCATATTTTAAAAAGAAAGACAGCTTTTATTGTTTTTGTAAGAAAGGCACAAACTGTCTTCTCCTAAAAATCCTGATAATGACCGTGTGGGCGAGAGAGGTCCTTTGTAGAGGGTTAACTATTCCCCCTTCAGTCACAGACCACGAAACAGAACCTGAAGCTTCAGAACTCACTCTCATCCCTTATGTTATCACTTCCATTCACAGTTTTGAATTCACAGAGGTAATAAGTCAACTAAAGCATAAAGCTGCAAAAAGAAGTGGGGAACTCACATATGTTCATGCAGAATTTTACACCTGCTCAGCTGTGTGATATCACTTTCCGCTGACATAAGCTTTGTTAATTTAAACAACCCAACTCAGCAGTTCCCAGATGTTAAGCAGGGACTTTAATACACTCCAAGTGTTTGAAGTTTGTAAGGGTTCCTAACTCCTGTCTCACTGTGTCTTGTATCCTCTGACATGCTTGTAACTCGGTTTCTAGTCTGTGTTAGTTTGTCCGAGCTCAGCTTCTCTCTCTCTCTCTCTCTCTCTCTCTCTCTCTCTCTCTCTCTCTCTCTCTCTCTCTCTTTGCTCTCTATACTCTCTCTCTGTCTCTCTGTCTCCCCACTATTTCCTTCTTCCAGTGTGTGTGTGTATGTGTGTTCCAAATGCCTTTTTAAATAGCATTCTTGTTTATTCTTCTTGATACAACTTCTGAGCTCTTTTCCTCAAAAATTGGACATTTGCCTGAAAGTATTTCAGATACACAAAAGATGCCCCAAATATACAAGACACCTTTTCATAGTTTTTATTAACCCACTCCTGCCCTCCAACAGAGGAATCATCTAACAATGGAATAACCTCCTACAACAATTTGTAGGCAAATGGTTGAACTGGAAAATATCATATTTGAGCTAACCCAATCATAGGCCTTCTTCCAGATCTTGAATACCTAGATGTATTCTACTATCTCTCCAATTTTATTTTTTATTGGGTTGTTCAAATATTATACAAACCTTCTACAGACACAGCCAGAATACAGCAAATACAGAGGTTCATAAATGATTCCAAAATGCCTTGGGTTTATACCTGTGCTGACTAGTTTTATGTCAACTTGACTGCACAAGCTAGGGAGGGGAACACCCATCTGAAACGGAAAGGGAATCTAAAACAAAGGAATGCTGGTCTCTTAATCCTGAGCCTGGCCCTCAGGCTTAACTTGCTGATCTGTCCCCCCCCAACTGGCCTCTCTTAGGCTCTGGATTTCCCCAAAAAAAAAAAAAAAAAAAAAAAAAAAAGCCATTTTCTGTTTTTTTTTTTTTTCTTTATTAACTTGAGTATTTCCTATTTACATTTCGATTGTTATTCCCTTTCCTGGTTTCAGGGCTAACATTCCCCTATCCCTTCTCCCTCCCTTCTATGCTGGTGTTCTTCTCCATCCTCCCCCATTATTGCCCTCCCCAAAAATCATGTTAACTGGGGGTTCAGTCTTCTTGCAGGACCAAGGGCTTCCCCTTCCACTGGTGCTCTTACTAGGCTATTCATTGCTACCTATGAGGTTGGAGCCAGGGTCAGTCCATGTATACTCTTTGGGTAGTGGCTTACTCCCTGGAAGCTCTGGTTGCTTGGCATTGTTGTTCATATGGGGTCTCGAGCCCCCTTCAAACCCTTCCAGTCCTTTCTCTGATTCTTTCAATAGGGGTCCCATTCTCAGTTCAGTGGTTTGCTGCTGGCATTCGCCTATGTATTTGCTGTATTCTGGCTGTGTCTCTCAGGAGAGATGTACATCCGGTTCCTGTCGGCCTGCACTTCTTTGCTTCATCCATCTTATCAAATTGGGTGGCTGTAAAAGTATGGGCCACATGTGGGGCAGATTCTGAATGGGTGTTCCTTCTGCCTCTGTTTTAAACTTTGCCTCCCTATTCCATGCCAAGGATATTATTGTTCCCCTTTTAAAGAAGGAGTGAAGCATTCGCATTTTGGTCATCCCTCTTGAGTTTCATGAGTTCTGTGCATCTAGGGCAAATCAAGCATTTGGGCTAATAGCCACTTATCAATGTTTAGTCCCTGATTTAAGTGGGATTGTTTCAAGTTTCTCTCCATTTAGTTTAGTGTTAGATACTGGTTTGCTGTATATGGCTTTTACTATGTTTAGGTATGCGCCTTGAATTCCTATTCTTTCCAGGACTTTTTATCATGAATGGGTGTTGATATTTTGTCAAATGCTTTCTCAGCATCTAATGAAATCATCATGTTATTTTGTTCTTTCGGTTTGTTTATATAATGGATCATGATGGTGGTTTTCTGTATCTTATACCATCCCTGCATGCCTGGGATGAAGCCTACTTGATCATGTTGAATGATTGTTTTGATGTGCTCTTGGATTCGGTATGGCAGAATTTTACTGAGTATTTTTTGGTTATATTCATAAGGGAAATTGGTCTGAAGTTCTCTTTTTTTCTTGGGCCTTTGTGTGGTTTAGGTATAAGAGTAATTGTGGCTTCAGAGAAGGAATTCGGTAGTGCTCCATCTGTTTCAATTTTGTGGAGTAGTTTGGATAGTGTTGGTATGAGGTCTTCTATGAAGGTCTGATAGAATTCTGCACTGAACCCACATGGACCTGGGCTCTTTTGGTTGGGAGACCTTTAATGACTGCTTCTATTTCATTAGGAGTTATTGGGTTGTTTAAATGATTTATTGTTCCTAATTTAATTTTGGTACCAGGTATCTGTCTAGGAAATTGTCCATTTCTTGCAGATTTTCAAGTTTTGTTGAATATAGGCTTTTGTAGTAGGATCTGATGATTTTGTGAATTTCCTCTGATTCTGTAGTTATGTCTCCCTTTTCATTTCTGATTTTGGTAATTTGTACACACTCTCTGTGTCCTCTCGTTAGTCTGGCTAAGGGATTATCTATCTTGTTGATTTTCTCAAAGAACCAACTTTTGGTTCTGTTGATTCTTTCTATGGTCCTTTTTGTTTCTACTTGGTTGATTTCAGTTCTGAGTTTGATTATTTCCTACCTTCTACTCCTCTGGGGTGTATTTGCTTCTTTTTGTTCTAGAGCTTTTAGGTGTGCTGTCAAGCTGCAGACATATGCTCTCTCCTGTTTCTTTCTGCAGGCACTCAGAGCTATGAGTTTTTCTCTTATCACAGCTTTCATTGTGTCCCATAAGTTTGGGTATGTTGTACCTTCATTTTCATTAAATTCTAAGAAGTCTTTAATTTCTTTCTTTATTTCTTCCTTGACCAGGTTATCATTGAGTAGAGCACTGCTCAACTTCCATGTACACCTGGGCATTCTTCCCTTATTGTTTTTGAAGAGTAGCTTTAGCCCATGGTGGTCTGATAGGACACAAGGGATTATTTCTATCTTTCTGTATCTGTTGAGGCCTGTTTTATGACCAATTATATGGTTAATTTTGGAGAAAGTACCATGAGGTGGTGAGAAGGTGGTATATCCTTTGGCTTTAGGATAGAATGTTTTATAAATATCTGTTAAGTGCATTTGTTTCATGATTTCTCTTAGTCTGTCTATGTCTCTGTTTAATTTCTGTTTCTATGACATGTCCATTGAGGAGACATTATTATTATTGTGTTAGGTGCAATGTGTGTTTTGAACTTTAGTAAGTTTTCTTTTATGTATGTAGGTGCCCTTGTATTTGGAGCATATATATTAAAGTTTGAGAGTTCATTTTGGTGGATTTTTCCTTTGATGAATATCAAGTGTCCTTCCTTATCTTTTTTGATGACTTTTAGGTGAAAATCAATTTTATTCGATATTAGGATTGCTACTCCAGCTTGCTTCTTCCGACCATTTGCTTGGAAATTTGTTTTCCAGCCTTTCACTCTGAGGTAGTGTCTGTCTTTGTCTCTGAGGTGTGTTTCCTGTAGGCAGCAGAATGCAGGGTCCTCATTGCGTATCCAGTTTGTTAATCTATGTCTTTTTATTGGGGAGTTGAGACCATTGATGTTGAGAGATATTAAGGAATAGTGATTATTGCTTCCCGTTATATTCATATTTGGATGTGAGGTTATGTTTGTGTGCTTTTCTTCTCTTTGTTTTGTTGCCAAGACGATTAGTTTCTTGCTTTTTCTAGGGTGTAGCTTACCTCCTTATCTTGGGCTTTACCATTTATTATCTTTCGTAGCACTGGATTTGTACAAAGATATTGTGTAAATTGGTTTTCTTATCGAATATCTTGGTTTCTCCATCTATGTTAATTGAGAGTTTTGCAGGGTACAGTAATCTGGGCTGGCATTTGTGTTCTCTTAGGGTCTGTATGACATCTGTCCAGGATCTTCTGGCTTTCATAGTCTCTTGTGAGAAGTCTGGTGTGATTTTGATAGGTCTGCCTTTATATGTTACTTGATCTTTTTCCCTTTCTGCTTTTAATATTCTTTCTTTCTTTTGTGCATTTGGTGTTTTGACTATTATGTGACAGGAGGAGTTTCTTTTCTGGTCCAATCTATTTGGAGTTCTGTAGGCTTCTTTTATGTCTATGGGCATCTCTTTCTTTAGGTTAGGGAAGTTTCTTTTATGATTTTGTTGAAGATATTTTCTGGTCCTTTGAGCTGGGTGTCTTCACTCTCTTCTATACCTATTAACCTTAGGTTTGATCTTCTCATTGAGTCCTGGATTTCCTGTATGTTTTGGACCAGTAGCTTTTTCCGTTTTACATTTTCTTTGACAGTTGTGTTGATGATTTTTATGTCATCTTCTGCTCCTGAGATGCTCTCTTCCATCTCTTGTATTCTGTTGGTGATGCTTGTATCTAAGCCTCCTTGTCTCTTCCTTTGGTTTTCTATATCTAGGGTTGTTTCTCGGTGTTCTTTCTTTATTGCTTCTATTTCCATTTTTAAGTTCTTCACCTGTTTGAATGTGTTTTCCTGGAATTCTTTCAGGGATTTTTGTGATTCCTCTCTATAGGCTTGTACTTATTTATTTATGTTTTCCTGCATTTCTCTAAGGGAGTTCTTCATGTCTTTCTTGAAGTCCTCCAGCATCCTGATGAAATATGATTTTAAATCTATATCTTGCTTTTCTGGTGTGTTTAGATATTCCGTGTTTGCTTTGGTGGGAGAATTGGGCTCTGATGATTCCATGTAGTCTTAGTTTCTGTTGCTTAGTTCCTGTGCTTGCCTCTCGCCATCAGATTGTCTCTGGTGTTACCTTGTTCTGCTATTTCTGACAGTGGCTTGACCGTCCTATAGGCCTGTGTGTCAGGAGTGCTGTTGACCTGTTTTCCTGTTTTCTTTCAGCCAGTTATGGGAACAGAGCTTTCTGCTTTCTGGCATGTAGTCTTTCCTGTCTACTGGTCTTCAGCTGTTCCTGTGGGCCTGTGTCCTGAGTCCACCATGCAGGTCGCTTGGAGCAGAAATGTTGGTCTTGCCTGTGGTCCCTCGGCTCAAGTTGCTCATGGGGGGGCTGCTTTCGAGCTCCCTGTGAGGGTGGCAACTAGGAGGGCCTGGGCTGCCTTTTCCAGGGGCCCCAGGGTACCTGGTCCCAGATGGCATTAGTTGTTTTCCTCTGGAGTCACAAATGTGGGCAGAGTGTAGTCTCTTCTGGTTGCCCAGGTGTGTCTGCCCCTCTGAAGGTTTAGCTCTCCCTCCCATGGGATTTGGGTGAAGAGAACTTTTGGTCTGGTCCCTTCAGGTCTGGGCGGTCTCTGGAAAGTATACTTAGTTGTAATGTCTTAGCTTACCATACCATTTGGAAAGTATTATTAACCCAAGCTGGGTTAACAACATTAGACTGATCTGATGGTCACCAGATGGAGCTCTAATGTTTGCTGTGATAGCCAAGGAGGAGGCAAGTCCTACAGCCATACTGAGTTTGTCTCCTATCTTTTTCGATCTTGTTTCTTTGTCCTTCTGCCTCTTAAAATATCTTCCTAGTAATTAATGATGTCATAGGTTACAACTAATAAAACAGGAGGAAATGTATTGTGGTTGAAACTCTGTATGATATCTTGAAAGGCTTGGCTTATGAAACATTCTTCTGGGAGAATTTGACCTTCTTGACTCTCATGATTCTGGTGAGTGTGCTTACTCATGGCTTAGAATATTGTTTCAAAGAGAGCATGTTCTTTTGGAAGGCTACTGTATATCTTTCACACTTACATGCTTATCCCATTATTCAATACAAACCCATAATGCAATAAGTAAATTTTGCCTTAAATTCTAATACCATGGATTCAAATCAGCTAATAGTGGCCTTTATTAACTAGTAAAACTCTAGAAGGTGAGCTATGTTGAATCTGTTTTCTTACACTCAAAATTATCAGGCCTGCTGAAAAAGAAACATTGAGCCCTGCCAAATGAGGAAAAACAAAGCTTAGTAAGGAAGGAAACTCCAGGCCTGGTACACTAAGAACAACCAGTCCAAGTCTACCTACAGAAGTCCTGCTGCAAGGGAAGATGCAGATCAGGCCTGCATTCCCAATACTTGTTACACGAAGAACAACCAGGTGGCTAAAAGGTCCTCATAAGAATGCAAAAAGAAGAGAAGAAGAAGAAGAAGAAGAAGAAGAAGAAGAAGAAGAAGGAGGAGGAGGAGGAGGAGGAGGAGGGGAGGAGGAGGAGGAGGAGGAGGAGGAGGAGGAGGAGGAGGAAGGAGGGGGAAGGAGGAGGAGGAGGAGGAGGAAGGAGGAGGAAGGAAAGAGGAGGAAGAGGATGAGGAAGAGGAGGAAGAGGAGGAGGAAGAGGAGGAGGAAGAGGAGGAAGGCGGCGACAAATAATAAGAGCCAGGGCAACATGGAACCTACAAAGCAAAGCTATCCCACTGTAGCAGGTCATGGATATTCTAGCACAAATGAAGAACAACAAAAGTACCTTAATCCAACCTTATAAAGATGACAGATACTTTTAAAGGGGAAATAAAGAAACAACTCAAAAATACATGAAAAAAAAGTCAAACAGGTAGAGGCCTTTAAAGAGCAAACTAAAAACATGCCTTAAAGAAATACAGAAAAATGCAATTAAGCAAGTGAAGGAAATAAATAAAAATTGTTTAATACCTAAGAATGGAATTAGGAACAATAAATAAAACACAATCAGATATAATCTTGAAATTGGAAAAACAGGAAAAGGAATAGGAAAAAGAGATACAAGCATCACCAACAGAATAAAAGACATGGAAGTAACACTCTCAGGAGTAGAATATATGATTGAAGAAATAAATACATCAAAGAAAATGTTAACTCTCAAAAAAATCCTGACATGAACATTGAGAAAATCTGGAATACTATGCAAAGACCCAACCTAAGAATAGTAGGAATAGAAGAAGGTGAAGAATTCCAACCACAAGGAGCAGAAAATATTATTTTTAAAAATTCAAAGAAGAAAATTTCCTGAACCTAAAGAAAGAGATACCTTTAAACATAAAAGAAGCTTGTAGAATATTAATTAGATCAGAGTGAATCAAAAGAAAATGCTCCCACCACATAATAATCAAAACACAAATTTTACAGAACAGTGAAAGAATATTAAAAGCTGCAAGGGAAAAGCCAAGAAACATACAAAACAAGATATATCAGAATTACACCTCACTTCTCAACAGTGACTGTAACAGGCAGAAGGGCCCAGACAGTTGTCTTACATCCTTAAAGAGACCACAGATTCCAACCTAGACTATTACATCATCAAAACTGTCAATCACCATGGATGGAGAAAATAAGACATTCCATGAAAAAAAACAAATTTAAACAATATTTATCTACAAATCTGGTCCTACAGAAAAACTTGAAGGGCAAACTCCAACTCAAGGAAGTTAACTACACACAAGAAAATACAAAATTAAATAATTCCACAACAGTGAAAACGAAATAAGGGAAACACACACACACACACACACACACACACACACACACCACAACTAATATCAAAATAGCTGGAGTTAGCAATCATTGCTAACTATTATCTCTCAACACCAATGAATTCAATTCCTCAATAGAAAGACACAGGCTAAGAAAATTCATGTAAAAACAAGTTCCATCATTCTGCTGCATACAAGAAGCACAAATCAGCAACAAAGATAGACATCAGAGTGTAGGGTTGGAAAATAGTTTTTCTAGGGAATATACCTAAGAAGCAAACTTCTACAGCCATTCAAGTATTGAATAAAATAGAATTTCAACTAATATTAATAAAAAGAAATGGGGAAGAATATTTTAAACTTATTAAAGGAAAACCAAGATGACAAATCAATTCTGAACATCTATGACCAAAACCCAAGGCACCCACATTCCTAAAACAAACATTACTAAAAACTACATCATATATTGAACTGAGATATTAATAGTGGGAGACTTCAATACCCCAGTCTCACAAATGGTCAGGCCTTTGTGGCAGAAACTAAACAGAAAAGTAATAAACATATGGAGATTATGAATCAAGTAGACCTAACATACCTACAGAATTCTTTTATGTTCACCAAAACATAAAAGGTTATACCTTCTTCTCAGCACTTTATATAACCTTTTTCAAAATTGACTATATAGATTGCAAACAAGCCTCAGCAGATACAAGAAAATCGAAATAAACTTTTATCTTATCAGAGCACCATGGAACAAAGCTGGGTTTCAACAAGAAGAGAAACAGTGGAACACTTACAATTTCATAGAAACAGAAGAATTTTCTACTCAATGATAATAGGAAAGAAATAAAGAGATGAAATACTTTGTAGAATTCAGTGAAAATGAAGAGATGAAATACTTTGTAGAATTCAATGAAAATGAAGGTACAGTATACCTGAACTTATGGGACAAAATAAAAGCAGTTCTAAGAGGGAAGATAATAGCACTAAGTGTCTTCAAAACAAAATTAAAGAATTCTCAAACTAGCAAAATTTTACCACACATTCAAGAAGAGTTAACACCAATACTCCTTAAACTATTCCACAAAATAGTTTGAAACTATTTTTCTGAACTCATTCTATGAAGGTACCGTCACCTGATACCTAAATCACACAGAGACTCAAAACAAACAACCTCAGACCAATTTTCCTTATGAACATTGATGAAATATACTCAATAAAATATTCACAAAGCAAATCCATGAACACATCAAAATCATCATCCAAAATTATCAAATGGTTTCATGCCAGGAATGCAGGGTTAATTCAATATATGAAAATCCACCAACATAATCTATCATATAAAAATGAAAGAAAAATCACACAACCATCTCACTAGATGCTAAAAAAGCCTTTGACAAAATATACCACCTATCCATAGTATAAGTCTTAGAGAGATCAAGGATCAAGAGGCATATTTAAACATAATAGAGCAATATATAGTAAGTTAATATGAAGCATTAAAATAAATAGAGAGAAATTTAAAGCAACTTCACTAAAATCAGAGTAAGACAAGGCTGCCCACTCTCTCCTTATCCATTCAACATACTACTTGAATTTCTAGCTAGCACAATAGACAAATGAAGGAGATCAAGAGGATACAAATAGGAAATGAAAGAGTCAATGTATAGCTACTTGCAGATGATATGACAGTATACATAAATGACCCTAAAATTCTACCAGAGAACTCCTGCACCTGATAAATACCTTCAGCAGAGTGGGTGGATACAAAATCAACTCAGAAATCAGTATTCCTCTTTTACATAAATTATAAAGAGCTGAGGAAAAAATAGTGAAACAACAGCCTTTAAAATAGCCACAAATAATAGAAAATATCTTGGCATAATTCTAACAAAAAAGTGAAAGATCTGCATGGCCAAGAACTTAAAGCCTCTGAAGAAAGATATTAAGGAAGATATCAGAGGAAGGAAAGATCTTCCCTGCTCATGAATCAACATAGCAAAAATGGCCACCTTACCAGAAGCAATCCACAGATTCAATGCAATCTCCAAAGAAATTCCAACACAATTCTTTACAAACTTTGAAAGAGTTATTCTCAACTTCATATACCTAAACAAAAAAAACCCCTATGATAGTTAATACAATCTTATATAGTAAAAGCACTTCTGAGGTATCACCAGTCATGATTTCAAGTCATACTACAGATCAGTAGCAATGAACACTGCATGGTATTGGAATAAAAACAGACAGGTTGGTAAACAAAATAGAACAAAATTCCCAGAAATAAACCCATATGCCTATGGATACTTTATATTTGACAAAGAATCCAAAACAATACAACGGAAAAATAAAAGGGTCTTCAACAAATAGTACTGGTCTACTTGGCTGTTTGCAAATACACCCTTGTTGCTGTTCGGCAAATACACCCTTATCTATCACCCTGGACAAAAGTCATGTAGAAGTTGATCAAAGATCTCAACATAAAACTGAACACACTAAGTCTAGTAAAAGAGAAACCTTAAAACTATTAAAGCTTGAAATCATTGGTACCAGAGATAATTTGCCGAATATAACACCAATAGTTCAGGTATTATCTACAGTTAGTAAATGGGACCTCATGAAACTGAAAAGCTTTTGAAAGACTAAGGACAGCAGCAATAGAACAAAACAGCAGCCTATAGAATGGGAAAAGATCTTCATTAATCCTAACATCTGACAGAGAAATAATACTCAAAATATATAATAAAATCAAGAAATTAGACATCAACAAACCAAGTAATTCAATTAAAAATGGGGTACAGAGCTAAACAGAGAATTCTCAACAAAGAAATCTAGAATGGCTAAGAAACATTTAAAGAAATGTTCAGAGCCCTTAGTCATCAGGGAAATGCAAATCAAGATAACTCTGAGATTCTTACACTCATCAGAATGGGTAAGATTAAAAATTAAATTGACAGCACATGCTGGCAAGGATATGGAGCAAGGGGATACTCCTCCATTGAGAGTGAAAACTTGTACAACTACTCTTGAAACCAGTTTAATGTTTTCTCTGAAACTTGGGAATGGTTCTATCCCAGGACCCAGCTATACCTCTCTTGCTCATTTACCCAAAAGACTCTCCATCATATACCAGGACACTTATTTCATATGTTCATGGCAACTTTATATGTAATAGCCAGAGACTAGAGACAACTCAGATGTCTCTCAACTGAAGAATGGATAAAGAAAAGTGACACACCTACACAATGGAATATTATTCAGCTATTGGAAACAAATATATAATGAAATTTGCAGGCACATGGAGGGAAATTGAGAATGTCATCCTGAATGAGGTAAGGCAGACACAGAAAGACATATATGGCATGGACTCACTTATAATTGGACATGAGTCAAAAAGTACAAGATAACCATTCTACAACCCATAGACTCAAAGAAACTGAGTATTAATTAGGGCCCAAAGGAAGATATGGGAATCTTACTCAGAAGGTGTAAATGAATTTTCTTTAATATAAATGCAGTAGCAGCAAATTAATCTGTTGCTGTATTTCTTTATCTTGTGTTAGTCCTCAGTAATTACACAAAGCAACCCAAGGTTTATTTAAAGGTTACCTCAATGGCTGAACAGTTAAATTATCTATCTTTACTTTCAATACTAATTTGATTACCTTCCAGCCCTAACCCATGATACTTGCGTATTGTTATTGATCTGGCTCTTTGGCCTTCAGGTGTGTTTTTTGATTTCTCTCTAGATCATCCATCCTCTTCATTGATCTGAATATCCCTTTCTCCCCTCTCCCTTGTCTGGCTGTATGATGTCCTGCTTTATTCTCTGTTCTGTCCCGAGTGATCAGCATTTATTGACAAGGTAGAAAGTAAATGATAAGAACTGCTGACACAAACTTAAGGCAGGGTGGATTCTTGGTATAAGTATTATAATTCCATGTCTGATTGAAACAATATTAACGCAGAGAAATCAGCATTTGAATAACATGAGGGTAAACTTTACATAGTATATAAAAACATTATGCCTACAAAAACGGGAAATGAAATAGTTATTAGAGGTGCATAAAGAGAATGAACTGAGTAGGAGACAGAGTGAAGAGCGGTATTGGGTTGGCGATCAGGTATGGAGGTAGGAGGATGGGAGAGTGAGAATGGAAATCAGCGTGGGGCATCTCTGGGACCAGATAGAGACCTTTGATAGGGGAAGGCTATGAAGAGTCTATGGGTGCAACACTACCTGAGATACCTACCAGCTGGGGAGATAGTGACTGAAGTGGCCACCTCCTGTAGCCAGACATGACTTTCGGTGGAAGGAGGAGGAAAACATCAACCCACTCACAAGTACTTCAAGCAAAATTTGTTCTTCCTACAAGGTTTGTGGGAGTAAAGATATAACAGAGACTAAGGTAAAGACTTACCAGTGACCTTCCCAAGGGAAAGATCCAATCTCTGATTGCAAAGCTTGTAGACAGAATCTTAGCAACATTGTCTCCCGAGAAGCCTCATCCAGCAACTAATGAAACAGATGCAGAGACTCATAGCTAAACATCAGGCAGAGCTCAGGAAGTCTTATAGAAGAGGGGTAAAGAACTGAATAAGACAGAGGGGTCAAGGGCAACACAAAAGGACCTACAGTCAACTATCTCAGGACCGTGGGGACTCACAGAGACTGAAGCACCAGGTATAAAGCATACAAGGGGTGGACCTTTACTCTGAGAAAAGGAGTGAGTAATGAGGGAAGAAGTTTGCAATGGCGAGACTGTGAGAAAAGGGGGCCTATGATTGGAGTGTAATGTAAATGAAAATATAATGGAAAAAAAGAAATGGCAAATGGTAGTTATACTCAGTTGACTGTTAAACATGTATCAAACTACTCATTGTCCCTATCGATGTGCAATTAATGTGTTGTTTTATAAATTTCATTTGAACTTAAAACTGTTGAAAAATTTTAAATTGCAAGTCTTTTTGATCAAGCCTGAATTCATACAGACATGCAGAAACTTCTTAAACAAATGCCACAAGTCATGCTTAGCACCACATATTAATAAGAAATTATTCATTTAAATAATAAAAAATAGCTCTTTTGGAAAAATATTTTCTTAACCAAATAAATTTCATTGACAATACATTGATGTTTAAAATGTGAGTAACAGTATTGATGAAATTTTTCGTTTGGAGAATGTTAAAGGCAAGGCCAATGTGAATGATGTTCATTAAATATCTACGAAAATATAAAATATTGACACAGAAATTATACTGGCAGAATTTTATCATGGAGACATTCCCCATGCTACCCAAAACTGTTTGAAGTTTCACTCAGTCTTGGTCTTATGCAATTACAAATTCTAGAAAAAGCCTAACTATCCATTGCAATAAGAATGGTGCATTTGACACACCTCTTAGTAGCACAATATTTACAGATGCTTACAAAATATCAATATCTCCCTTACATCTGTTGAGAAACAATCTGCAATGCTTAAATACTGCATAGCAAAACTGAGACTGAGGTCATATACCTGTAATCCCACCACTGAAGAGTCTGGGGTGAGGCAACTGCCACCAATTTCAAGTTACCTTGTTCTGCATGAGTTTCAAGATATCTGTAACTATATACTGAAAAAAACCTGGACTATACTTTATTCATATGTAACATTTGCTTTACAAGTAGATGGATATCCACATAAAAGCCCAGGAATGCTATCTAAAATTTAGTTGTTTGAGTTTGACAAGAGGAAGGAAACAAGGCAGGCAAAAATAAGTGTTTTTACAGTTCAATTCTGCTCTTTTTGTATTGTAAACAATGTAAATATAATGCTCAAACATTGAATTAGACTTTCCTAGATGATTATGAGAAATAGATACAAGGTCTTTCAACAAAAGAAAGTAAGTGTTTCATGTTTTTCCATTTACTGATTCTTGCCATTTCAAAATGTACTTCTTGAATTTGTTTCATTTACTATCTAAAAATCCATGCTTTGACCTTGCTTCAGGAGAATAAGGCTTCAGAAATCATGTGGAGTTTACTGACTTGGATGAATTTTATTTTGCTAATAGCCACTAAGGAATAAAAATAGTAAAAGTGTGACTTTTACCAATTCTCTGATGTCAACAGGCAGGTAAAATTCTTTTTACAAATATAGGGGAAATGTCTACTACATTGAGCATTATTGAGAAGCTTTGGCTTGATATATCCACACACTGCATCTGCTAAATGGGTTGTCATGTGAAAGTCCCTGTGTCAAAAGAAAGAAAGGAAAAAGAAAAAAGGAAAAGACAGGTTATTTTAGGAATACTACTCATTAGGCATAAGTTTTATTGTCACAATCTAAAGACATAAATAGTTGTTTATTTCCATGGATACTACCACCTTCTGATGATAGCTGCTAAATAATAAGCCCTAGTATGGGGATTTTTTATCTTCTTCCTTAACAGAAACATTAGAGATGGCTCAGCAGTTAAGAGCAATTACTGTTTTCCAGAGGACCTGTTTCAATTGCCAACACCCACATGGTTTCCCATGGTGATCTGTAACTTCAGTTTCAATGCCCTCTTCTGGACTCTTAGTACATCACGCATTTACAAGGTGCACAGACAGGTGAAGCACACATTTGCATTTACAAACGATAATAACATAACAAATAGAAAAATATAAAGGTGCATGGAAAGAAATTCTTCTTTGTTCACTGTAAAGGAATTTTATTCTAACAATGTGGCTGTTCCGGCAAGGGACCACATCCAAAGACCTTAAAGGTCTGTGTGATTCAGCTGCAATGGCACAACTTTAATCTCTCTGGCTGGAATACAGACACGCCCTTATCACAGACATTAATCCAAAACAATGAAGGTAAACTTGGTGTGTAAAAAAGTAGTCCTGCTTTAAAATGTGTCTACTTGAGGGGCAGACAAAGTGATGAGTCAGAGAGTCTATGTCGAAGACATGATAGAATAAGTCAGAGATAAGATATGGCCAACTCACATGAGAGGAGCACAGCAAAGACAGGCTGCTTAAGAGCAGAGAGACAGGGGGCGGGGTGTGCATGTATAGCAGTTTTATATAGACAGGTTGAAGAGAAACACAGGTGAATACAGATCAAGCTAGAGAATAAGAAGGAACCAAAAGATTGGAACATATAGCCAAAGCCAAAGTCAGTATGAGGCCAGGCACAGCAATTTATTCAGAAGCCAATAGATGCTCAATTGAATTACTCAGCTTGGAATATTAGATTATACAGAGGCTAGAAGCTTTCAAGCCTGGGTCTAGAGATAGTTAGAATAGGTAAATAAATGCTCTGGACTCAGCCCTAGCCATATACTTCCACATCTTGGGTACAGCTTTCAGCTCATTCCTTCATCTGAGGAAATAAACATGACATGTACAATTCCTTTAAATTTAGCTGTAATATTGCATAAGATTCTATTTATAGTAGTGAACTAAAGATATGATCAAAGTCACAACCTTCTTCCCTGAGTCTATTAGATGTAAATCAACTATTAATTAAGTATATGAAATAATAACTTACAAATCCGAAGAAATTTTTTCATCCTCCTGATGTACCCACAGGAATTGACCTCCTTTTTTACGTAATCCAACCCAATAGCTATAGTTCAATCGTGACTGAATAAAGTTCTGTGAGAAAATTAGAATTTTAGTATTCCTAGTAATCTTGCTAATATCATCTGAGACATTATACACCAGGCTCAAAGTCCAGCTACATTAAATTTAGAATTTCTAAATATCAAAAGACATTTTACAAACTGTTAATAAACGTCTCCAAAAGTTGATTTGGAGATCCTCGTAGTTATTTAAAGGACAATAAAGACATATCGTAAGTCAGAACAAAGAAATTTGTTCAATATGAAAAATGGGCAAGAGACTCAAGAAAATATTCTTGACATGTTGCAAGCATATATAGGTCAGTAAACAAGACATGCCCATGGCAAATAAGACAGTCAAGTTAAAGTTGTAATGTTATGTTTTCCAATTTATTAACTCAGGGGAGATAGAAATAGTGACAGCAGAAATTTCTTGGTTGTTATGATCAGAGGAATATACTTACTAAAGTTATTGATATCACATTGAAGAGTATTGGGAAATTATTTAAATTTTTTATATACCCTATTATGCAATAATTGTACTATAGTTATGGTAGACAAAGAGAAGACACATAAAAAAGTATTGCACAGAAAATGAGTTTGAGAATATTGGTATAAAAGCAAATTACGATGACTAGATAAATGTTGGCAGAGGTATTGTTTTCCTAATTTGTTCTTGATTGTGTCAATAAAGACAGCAGAAGCTAATTGTTGGGAGAAGGAAAGAGGTGGGGTTTCCAAGTCCCAGGAAGAAGAGGCATGGATGCAGAGGAGAGAGGCTTTTTGTCTAAACTTTGGAGGGAGAGGCATGAATGCCATGTAAGGCCTGGGGAGAGCTAGAACCAATGGCACCGTCTACGACCCAGTAGAATTCTGATGCAGGATTGCCAGTAAGTTTAGGGCAATAGATTCTATGCCTCCAGCAATTGTGTTTTCTGGCTAGTTTTAAAATATTAAAACTTTCTATTGTTTTCCAACTGCAGTGATAAGGTGAGCAGAAGAAAAAGGGGGCAGCCAGGGTGGTCGGTGGCTTGGTGGAACTAGCCAAGAGAGATTGAGGGGATGATCTCAGATCCTGAGAGAGACCAGCTGCAGTTTGTTATTGGAGCCAAGCCAAGAGCACAGCCCTGGGAAGACGATGGCATGGATATTTTAAAATTACATGCAACAGATAAAGAACAAATAAATTGTATTTGTGTCATATATAGTTTTATTTAGTGCGAAACATGAAAACTATAGCAATTTTAAACCAGTTCACATTTGTAATCAGCATATTAACTTGCATTTTCCTTTGTGTAGATCATACTACCTCTCTGATGATTTTCTATACTGAAATGATGAGTTTCAATGTCATAATCATTTGTATTCCTTTCTCTAAATGATATATATTGTTCATTTCAAATTTTTCTTATACATGACAATATATAGCAATGAATTTTGTTGCTAAAAGTAATATACTTTTATATATTCCTCTCTCTCTCTCTCTCTTTTGTTCATGTACAGAAACATACACGTACAAACAGAAAGAGAGAGAGAGAGAGAGAGAGAGAGAGAGTCCACACAGTTTTCGTTATGCTGATGTATAATTAATGTTTACAAGAGAAAATTTGAATACATAAAATGCATGGAAATTATAGAAACATATCAAACTATACATTTATATCTCTAAAACCACATAAGTTATATATTCATAAATTTACTCATCTACATACATCTTCTGGAATAAAAAGTAGATGTAGACTTCACATCAACTGTGTAAGATATTTCCTCCCTCTAGGCTGCCTAGCACCCCATCTCTTTTCCCTGGGACTTTGATGACAGTGGTGCTACTGAGTAGGGTCCACTCTTTCCTCCTTCCTAGACTATTCTGTAATATCTTCCTTTTCTTGGACCTTACCACTATAAGACCATGAGGTAGTATGTGTTTTCTTCCTGCCAGACTGCTCCAGTGCCTTTTGGTTCCTTTCCAGAAACCTAACACTTGTGTACAGGCATAGCCATCTCCTTTCTCTTCACAGTCAAGACTACCTTCTTACAACAAGTCCCCATATTGTTGTTTCTGTCTCATAGGGACTGTTTCTTCCTCCCTAGCTATCAACAATCCTGTTTGCCTTCATAAGATTCCTGAGAGAACCATACCGCAAGTTCTCCGGGCAATGTGTAGTCTACAAGTTTCCTTCTAAAACCCACAATAAGAAAGGAAAATAAGAATTATATACAGGAACTAGAGAGATGGCTAAGTGGTTAAGAGTACTTGCTGCTATTTGCAGAGGATCCAAGTTTGATTCCAAGCACATGCATATAATGGCTCACATCCACCTCTAAGTCCAGGTACATGAAATTTGCTGCCAATGAATAGTCTGACTTGAAACCCATGCCATGAGAGACAGCAAACCCTTGACATTATTAATGATATTCTGCTATACTTGCAGACAGGAGCCTAACATAACTGTCCTCTGAGAGGCTTCACCCAGCAGCTAATGGAAACAGATGCAAGAGATCCACAGTCAAACATTACATGAAAATCAGGGACTTTTACTGAAGAAGGGGAGGAAGGATTGAAGAAGCCAGAGAGATCAAGGATACTATAAAGAATCAACTAACCTGGGTCCATAAGCCTCGCAGAGAGGGAACAACTAGCCAGAAAACATGCATGTTTCAGGCCTAGGCCTTATACATGTATGTAACAGATGTGAAGCTTGGTCTTCATGTGGCACATCTAACAGCAGGAGCAGGGGCTATCTCTGACTCTGTTGCCTACCTTTGGTTCCCTTTGCCCTAAGTGGGCTGCCTTGTCTAACTCAATAAGAGAAGATGGACGTAGTCCTACTGCAATTTGATAGGCAGTTTAATATCCATGGGAGGCCTCCCTTTCTCTGAGAGGGGTGGGAGAGGAGAAAGAGAGAGGAACTGGGAGGAAAGGAGGGAGAGGAAGCTGTAATTAGGATGTAAAGTAAATGAATATATTAACTAAAGAAAAAAGACAAGGTATAAATGACTGTAGTTGCTATGGCACACCACTCAATATTAAAGCAATAATTGCTAAAAATAAATCCATTTTGATTAGTCGTGTTAATGAGCATGGTGTTCTATGTATCCTCCATAGGATACGAGTAGAAACATTTCTAAAAGTAAACATAACGTTGAAATGTAGTGCCTAACTTGAATAGTTGGAAATAGATCTACAGAATCAACTAGAGTGACCCTTTCTTTCCTAAACATTGGAACTAATAACAAGTGTTGCAAATGTATGCAAAGAAAAAAAGTCTTTTCATCCTAAGTTATGAGTAAAATAAAAATTTTTCCTGGAGAATGATTCTATCTTTTATTTTTTGTCTTTATTTTAAATCCTATTTTTCCTATGTTCAATGACTCATGTTCTACCCTAGAAGTACATGTTTTCCAGGTACTGATGGCAAATGAATAGAACTAAAAATTAGTTACCTTTTTATGGGAACACCTGTATCATCAAAGCAAGCTTTTCTGAGTTGCTTTTCATTAATGATAAATAATCTTCTCTAGCTAAACTGTGAATGGGCAAAACAAATAAAATGGCTGAGCATTACCCCTTGATGCCCACACCAGGGCTCTTTCTTGTGACATAAAAACATTCTTATGGGTATTTTTTAAAAAATCTGTACTTGTCTCTCTTAAGGTAAGTCTGTACCAACAACATATGCAAGTGATTCTGTTAAGCAGCAAAGAAAGGCAAAAGAACAAAGATGATTATCATAGCACAGCACAGCTGAGCCTACTTCTTTTCAAACACTTATGTGATACACACCTGTTCCTCTCTACTGTCAATCTTAGCAAGATGAGAACCCAGGAGCCTGCAGGATGCCTCACTTTCATCCCATGTCTTTTCCTCTTCTGAAAAGTAGTAACACTTTTCTCCACAGCAAAGCCATCTTCCTTGACATTTGTAGCAGCCTTTTCCTTAAAATAAAAGCAACCATTATCCTCATTTCAAGACATTGAATATGAAACATATTTCATTGTTTTCTCTGTATTCAACTCCACAGAGTAATTGCATTTGCATAGAAAACCTCTTCTGCCAAGTTTTAAGGAAAGAGTATTGTGGATACAGAAATGGTCTCTGACAGATCTGAGGATTTTGTTATGGTTTTAATAAATCTTAAATTCTCATGGAGAAAGACACCAGCTTTATGCATTTTTATCTGCAAGAGGAGACCCATCAAAAGGAGTAATTTAGGTGACAGTAATGTAGTAATGTGAGCTGAAGGGCTCTACATTAGGTAAATACACCCACAGTATACACGCCCAGTATAGAACAATAGAAAATGATCAATAAAACCAAGGTGACAACCAATAGCAATTTCTTCAGTGAAAGATAACATTAACTGTAACAGAAAAAGATGGATTCAATAAAAAGTAAACAAAACTCAAATCCTGAAAAAGTTCAACTAAAAGTTTTAAGGTCACAATTTGAAAGGGGGCAGAAATGTAAATGCCATTAACAGTGTGCTATCTTTCAGTTCTAGTTCCAATGCATACCTGTTGTAGGTGGTAAAGCTGAAGGATCTACTACTTCCATTGAGGAGACAGCATTTTTATTTGCATCTTTCTCACATTGAATTTTGAACTTTGATGTGCCCTGAAAAACTAAGTCCATACTATGAGATTAGAAACACAAATGGCAATCTGTAGGTGGGAGGCCTCTCCACTGTAATGGAAATGAAAATGACTTGAGATGAAACAGGGTGTTGGGACCACTCTTGAGAGCACTCTAGAAACTGGTGTTGCTCCTCTGAAGACTGGCTGACACCCCTGGCAAATTTCCAGGGGCCATTCCATATAGAAAGTACGTACTCTAAACACGAAAATCATACCCGCAAGAGTGGGACATGGGTGTCAGTGGCCATCATAGGAGCAAACGGACTGTTTTTGGCAGTGTTTCCCCGACGGTGTACACCCACGTCGCTGTCACAGGCTCTGGTTGCCTGTTCGGGTTCCTCTTCAACTGATATCATGTATGGATTAAAGTGAGTTAGATGTTCGATGCTGTCTCTCCACCGGATGTCACACAGACGATCATCTTTTACTCGGTGATGGAGCAGAGCCTATGTCCTACCTGTGTGTGTGTGCTGACGAGCAGCCTACTTATGGTTATGAATTTTCATAAATTTCAGCATGGGAGGAAATATTTACAATTAAAATACCATGTCATGAATTTTTATTAGATTGAAAACCTGCTGCAAACTTTTAAAAATACCATTTTTATGATGGATTGTGTAGCCACATGTTGGAAATAAAGTAACCAAGTGTAATCAAAAAAAACCAACTAAATAGTGAGGAACTAGAGATACTTTTTAAAATGTTTTTATGTTACTAGTTATTTTGAGTTAAATAAAAACAAACAAAAGTATGTATTTGAATTTGTCTTTTCCCAGAATTTTACTAGAAAGGCAGAGTATGTCTCTTTCCACATATGCACAGAAGTACAAGCGCTGTCGCATTTTGCATCCACGTGGATTTCTGATCTGGTGGGTGGTAAATTACCTCATCCATTATTACGCTAATGGGTTCTCATTAAATACTTCACGATTTACCAAATTAAAAAAATGTAAAAAATAAAGACCAAACATATACTGGTATGCTACTTGAAATATTTTTTTTAGCTGATAGTGGTGCCCGTGATCCCAGCACTTGTGAGACAGCTGCAGGAGGATTGCTGTAAGTTTGAAGTCATCCTGGTTTTGATAGCTAGTTCCAGGTCAGCCAGGGCTACATAAAAGACCTAGTCTCAAAACCAAGACAAAGATAAATCATTCTTTTTTGGAAATTAAATTGCATATGAGCAATGGCCTTTTATTTTATTAGTCATTTTAAATGTGATATATGTCTTAGAGGTTAAAGGCAGCTCCAGAGCGCTGGCTCCTCTAACAGGTCCTGAGTTCAATTCCCAGTACCCATGTGGTGGCTCACAACCATCTGAACCATCAGTACTGTAGTCCTGTGAGATCCGTGTGTATACATGAAGACGAAACACTCATAGACATAAAACACACAAACAAATCTTTAATAAAATGAAATAAATTTTTGGAATATAAAAAAAGAAACACAAATGGTGATAACTGACCACTTTGCTACAATTATTTAATTGTGATTATAAATAGTAGATGGGGTTAAAGTATAGCAAGAAAAATATAACAGATTTTAAAGTGCTAGAATATAATACTGTTAAACTACCACTATTTATAACTTGCAACATGCTACGTTAAAGCATTTATAACATTAATAAAACAAAGTTCTACTAAAAATAGTCTATAAACTAATTTCATCCTCTATAGTTTATTAGTCCATTTAATGTTTACATGTGTAGTTTAATGGATCTGACTACATAAAATGTAAAATGGAATCAAAGAATAGAAAGGAAGTCATGCAGCTATTTCTAATGTGCAAAGAAAACCAAAAATCTCTGTTAGAAATCATAATCTTGGGGATTTTGAGGTAGCTCAGTCATTAAGGATTTTATTACTCTTGTAGACAACCCAATTTTGGTTCCCAGTACTCAAAACAGATTATCTCAGAACTGACTGAGTCTCTGCTTTGTCTTTTCCAAGGCTCTCTCTTGGCCTCCTGAGACTGCACTCACTTGCATACATTTCTTAAAATTCCTCTTACTTTGTTATTTTATTTTATATTATCATGCTAATATTCATCCACATTGTTACATATTCCTGTAGCTTTTTTCCTGAGTAGTGCAAATATTCCGTTTTCCAAATCCATTCAATAGACCATATAAATCAACATACTTTCAGCACTTGCTTAACCATAGCTAAAATAATAAAATTTTCCATGCTCACTGATTTGTAACCTTAACACATTTTGCCCATTGCAATCTGGTTTGGTTTACAATGTGGTTCTACCATATCTATACCAGCAACAAGCATTAGTGCTGTCCCTCCTGATCAAAGTCCCATCTGTGTAGACTGTCGGATTACTTCTACCAGCTTGCGTTGCCTGATACTAGATAGCTGCATTTCCAACTATCTACTAGTCAAATTTTTATGGTTCCTACCATTGATTTTCATTTTGTGTTCATTTTTACTAAGGCTCTTCATCCTGCCCTCTGGTCTTCTAACATCCAGCCATTCCTCTTGGTTTTGAAAATTATTTTCATGATCTGCCTTCCATCTCCTTTTACCATGGTTTCATGCATTTTCTTATTAATGGAACACAATTCAATGCAATTAATATTTCTAATCTAGATATTTATCTTAATCTCGTGTGTATTCTGATGCTCTGAACCTCTTGACAACAGCTTCCTATAAAGAAATAACTCAAACCTAAGCTTTGTGGGTATATTCCCTGATGTGCCATATGCCTCTGAATTATATATATTTACATATAAATATAAACACACACACATATATATGTATAACCTTAGCATTCTCATATTTTTTCTAGCATTTAAGACAACTTTACCTGTAAAGATACACGAGCCTGAGCCTGACATGAAATTGGATTGCTGATTCCATCTTGTCCCTTCCTCACTTGAACAAGTTCACTCCAATTGCCCTATAGGTCACCCATTCTTCCTGTTTTTCCCTGTAGGACCATGACTTCTATCATGATGCTAACATGGCTAATCATGATCAGTTAATTTGTCTCCTGAAAGAATCTCCTTCATATGCCCACTCATTTCCTGTCTACTGAGCCTGCGCTTTCCCAAGGCATTATCAGCCCATGTAAATTGAGTCATGTTCCTCTTCATTTATAACCATCGGATGGTTATTTTTATTTCATTTGGCGTCCAGATGAACCCTAAAGTTCCTTGTCCTGGTACAAACAAACATTAATAAGCAATTTGCATGCCCTAATGTATGTCTAGCTTGCTCTTTCACTGCCCCAGAACAATCCACAAGTCTCTAAATATTTCCCTTTTTCATGCTGCTCACGGAACTTAGGTGGGTCTTATCTATCAGTGCCTTAATTCTTATTTATTTATTACTCTCTCTTCACCAGGAAGCTTTCTTAACATTGTGATGTTTTTTATGAGCCACTCACATAACATCTCTTCATGCCCTTATAGTTGCACTCATTTCATTTTAAAAACTGATAAACTTTTCTACACACCACCACGCACATATATATCCAGTAAATTCATACAAAGCTCCTTTTCTCCATTACATTTCTGTGATATTGGTTTTATACATAAACTAAATTTTCATTAAATGAATAAAACAAATAATTTAAAGCAAAATGTACTTAAACAAACAAGAACAATATACTGAAAGAAATTATAGAGTACAAATTTTCTAATATGTTAGAGGCATATGTATTGCTGTAGCTCTGTAGTCTCAGCATTAGGAGACAAAGGCAGGAAGGAGCATGTGGAGGTAAAATACAACTTTATCCAGGTATGACAGCCAAGCTTTTAATCCTAGCACAGGGGGACAGGAGGGCAAGTGGATCTCAGTGAGTTCCAAGCCATCCAGGGCCACCAGAAAGGATCCTGTCTTAAACAAAAAAATTAATGAAATAAGCAACTAAACTAAGTGATTAGATATGTATCACAGTTGGTAAATGGTGTTGTGCTCATGGAACAAAGTGGTCAGGTTTACTCTCCTTTGTGGTTCCAGTGCTTCTTCAGGAAGCTATGAACTTGAAGTGCATATGCATATCATGTTTTATTAAATGGCTTTCTCACTTTCCCTACAGCATACATCCTGCTTAATGGAGTGTTTTGTTAGATATTTGTATGATTTTTAAAATTTAATTTATGTTGTTTTATGTGTGTGAGTGTTTTGCCTGAGTATATGTATGTACACCATGTTCATCCAGTGCCCTTGTATACCTGAAGTTAAATCTTCCTGAAACCAGAGTTATAGATGGTTGTGAGTCACCATGTGGGTACTATGAACTAACCCAGGTCTTGCTAGAGCTGTGTTCTTAATCACTGCAAAAACTGCAAGAACAAATGCTCTTAACCACAGAGCCATCTCTCCAGTCTCTTGTGTGTCTCATCAGTGGCTGAAAGTCAATCTAAAAATGCCCAGGTTATAAGCACATAAGAAAGAACAACCTACCTAATCTAAGAAGCTCACTGAAATTTTACATGTTGAGACTGTATATAAATTTCATATACATGTGTTTGTGTGTGTGTGTGTGTGTATTTGTGTGTATGATGTATGTGTGAATATGTATGTGTATCAACCTGAATCATACTTACTCATTATATTTCTGTGTAATTATAACAGTATACTCATTTACATATCATAAAACCAGTAATATAAGATGCTACTAATATCTTTATCACTATTATCAGTATCACCAATACCCGTAACTGCTAGGATGTCTACAGAATTTTAAAACTTACACTGGTTTAGCAGTTATAGTGCTGTTTCTTAGCTCATTGTTCCCATAAAATATTTATATATCATACTCACACAGATATCCCAAGACTATGCTTGATATCAGAAGACAAAGACATACTGTTCCCAGGATCACAACACTTATGCGCCATGGATATTCTGCATGAAATCAATAGTCAGAATACATAACAAATAAGAAAACCTTGTAATTAGAGCAGGACGGATGTTTTTCAATGAGGTTTGTGATTTGATCTCCTCTTGTTGGTTATTCACCCATAAATATCTTTTTCAATAAGAGAGACAGACATGTAACATCTAATGTATATGGACATGACTAATATGAGTTCATCTTTTTAGTATTTGATATTATGTGTTCTACACACACACACACACACACACACACACACAGAGTCAGGTAGAAAAATGTTACCTCTCTTTTTCTGAGTTGGCTGGGGTTTGTCCTTACTCTTCAGTGATAATTTCAGCTCTGCATATGTCAGTCTTCCCTCATTCATTTCTGATAGCTGCTACAAGAAGGAGAACAACAAACAACTTTACAAGTATATGAGTCTAGGTGTCTGTAATTAATATATACTTATTTCTACATTCTATAAACCAACAGAATTATTTAAAAATCATCTAATAACTTAAGATAACATATCTAATAACTGTCACAGACTATTATCTAATTGTGATGAATTTCATATACTAATATTCATCTTTCCTTCACAATGGTATAATTATTTCAACTAATAGTGGGAATACTACCATAAAGTAATACAGAGTGCTATGTAAGAAGAATGATCAGGAAAAAGTGAATTTTTCCAGGAAAATAAATTATTTTTACAAGTTTTGTCTGTGACACTTTACACCAGAAATTCAACACAATTAAGTAATGTTCTGTGACAGTTGTTACAAATATTATCTTGAGCTATTAGACAATTTTAAAATAATTCTACTGGTTGCTAAAATTTAGACGTTGATGTACATTAATTATCTCTAGATACTTAGATCCATATATTTTTTGAAAAATCATATCTGGTCACTTAATACCTGCATTAATCCCAATGGCAAAAATAGTAGGCTTTGTATAGTCATTTTTAGCAAAGGTATGCTTATATAAACTTTAGTATTCCATTAAGCCAAACAGCCTTTCATTTTCTTGTAGTCAGTGGACTACATTTCCCCCATTATACAATATGAGAAAATAAGAAATTATGCCAGTCAAGGCAAAGCAGTCAAGAGAATAGCTCCTACTGTAGTTCTCACAATAAAAACAGTGATGACATACCTTGCTTTGTTGTATAGATGGAAAAACTAAGCTGCAAGGATTGTAAATCATATTCCCCAAATCAATCATCCAATAATCGTCATTCGTTAGTTTGTGTGGATATACATAAATTCCACAATGAGTTTAACTCATCTAAGCAAGTCCAAAAATGTATAGAAAAAGCTCCCTTCCCCAGAAATCAAAGGAAGAGTCTGAATCAATAGAAAACCATTTCTTCGGAGTTAATTACTACTACGAAGAAGAACAAAATATATTCTTTCTTCCACGACAGGAGCAGGCATTCAAAGAAAATAGCGATGGACCATGCTAAAATCAGGTTATCAGCGCCAGACCTATGTGCTTGAAACCCCAGAGCTCTATAGGCAGAGCAGCAACGCTTTCAGAAAACAAAATCAATTAAGAGAAACAGGGATGTCCCAATCTTGTTAACTCTAATTAATTTATCTACCAAAGCAATAAGATCAACCAAGACACAGATTTTTACCTTAACAAGATTATAGGTTACAAAAAATAGGTGCTGGAATTTTGCTTGGTTGTAGAGAACTTGCTTAGTGTTCGAAAGCTAGGTTTGATGCCCAGATCTGAGGCAAGAAAAACAATGAAAAATTCTTAATCTCATAAGAAGTATTTAAATGCTTGTTACATTCATATTTTTCATTGCTTATTTATTTACTTTCCATTGCAGCTTCTTCTCCCTCTTCTCCTCCAAGCCCCTCCTTCTCAACTACCTGCCCCATCTACCCCTCCACCTCTTTTCCCCAGAATAAGAGAGGCTTCATATGGATATCAACCAGCCTTGGCACATCAAGGAGCAGTAAGATTAGATTCATCTTCTTCTACTGAGGCTAGACAAGGCAGACCAGCCACATTTGTATTTTAATACATATCATAAAAGTCATATTTAGAATACCATTTGAATAAATGCAAAATAAATTATTGGTGAAATGTGCGATATTTAGTGATTTAAGCGAACAAAGAATCTTTTCCCCAAACCAAAACTTCTGGTAATTCTGAGGACTAAATAATGTTAATATTTATGAGAAAGCATGATTCTTAAATTATTAAAAACCCATTACTAGCTAGCCTTATGATTCTTCTGGAGCTTGAGGAAATTAGATTCACAGCAAAGGAGATAATGTCTATTTAGAATGTCTACAAAAGTAATAAGTATTTTCCAAAATATCTGACAACTTAAAAATTATTGTCACATTACATGGTATATAATTTTAAATATGTGCTCATTTCAATCTAATATTATCCTCACCTCTGAGATGAAGTTAACACTGGATATGTGTGCAGGCTCAGTTCGGTTCTCTCTGGCAACAATTTAGAGACGTCCAAACATTATCCCCAATTTCCAATGCATTCCACTTTATCCCTTTGTTTCAGACAGCCTGAGAGAGCACAGTCCCCATACCACACTCACCATCTCTGATGTTTCCTGGGTCTATTTTTGCTTTTCACCAGCTGGAGGGGTGGTCTGGAAGGTAGCTGAAACCTATAATGAGCTAGCTCTGCTAGCCTTTTACCTGCACAGTGACATTGGGAGGGGCCTATTGGTAGGTATTAATGCCTCTGGTAACAATAGTAGAGGACAGACTATGGTGTCATTCTGCATTCCTATATCAAAAGTTTCACTGAAATCAGGATTACATTTTCCAATTTGTTGTCAATTAAGAGTAAGAAACAAAACCTGTTTCAGGAAACATTTATTTCCTGAACCCTAGATGTTAGTGAATATGAGGAAGGTATAATCTCAGAATTTAGTGAATATGCCAACTAATTAACAACTAAGTTTTATAAATGATCAAAGTAAAAATAGAGGTATGTGCTTATTATATATTCTGTCTGAATTAATTTCTGCATTTTTATAGAATTGAAAAAAAATCTTCAGCAGCTTTTCATTGAAGTAAAAGCAGAAACATCAGAGTGTATACGTTCTAGCCAGTAATTTCAACCACCCTGAGCAAGTCCAGACGATCTAACTGATTATAATAAATAGCAATGCAGACAATACTGGGCCAGCAAGGAATACTAACTAACTCAGATAAAATGCTTTAGAAATTTCTAGCTTTTTTGAAGGTAGACTCACTTTTGACTTAATTTGTTTTTTTTTTCTCCCCTATATAAGGATTGAGGTATTCTTTCTAGCAGTCATTTTTCAACATAAGTAGTAATAATAATAAGCAAGCATTGTAGAATTCTCCAGGCAGGCTATCTTAATGCCAGGTACAGGTCATGAGACACCCTCACGAGCCGTGCTCTGAGCTCAGAGGGATTGTTGAATGATGCCCAGCTCAGTCGGTATCAACCAGTCTGTGCCATTGAACAAATGGACATTTAACAGCATACTTTTTATTAGAATTATTTCTGTATTTGCATGTGTCTGTGTCTGTGCATGAGCATGTATGTGTGCATGTGCATGTCCGTGAGAATGTATGCTACATGCATATACCTACCCAGGGAGGCCAGACGAGAACATTGATCCTCTGAGCTGGGGTTATGAAAGGTTTTGAGCCATTTGACTTGGTTCCTAAGAACCAGACGTGGCTTCTGCAAAAAAACACCAAGCCATCTTATCACTTCTCCAGCCCCTTAACAGCAAATAGAAAATTGGCTTTAAATTTATCATGTAAACAATTGCAGCAATGCATTGCCCCTGTGTTTTTAAAATTACCTACTCTTACATTTACAATTTTTAGTATTATCAAATCATCAGATACATAGACTATTGTACACGATAAATAAATTATATGTGTAAATTATATGTATGTAAATTACATATGAACACCTTAAAATGTATGGCAAACAGCAAATGAGAGAAATTATATTTTATTTCTTGCTGTTGTAATAATAAACTACCAGTTTTATTAAATTAAAATAAATGTATTCTAAGACATCTTAGAAATTATGGAGCTAAGCATTTGACTAGTAATATTTACTGTAAGTGAAAACACAATACTATTGTCAGAGTATATATTGATTATAAACACATGTACTCTAAAACAATTTCCTGTCCTCAAAACACATAGAAACACAAACAGGCACACACACTCACGCACAGAGACATATTCACACAGTCACACACTCACACACACACATTCACACAACACTTATACCCCAAATATGAGTGTATTTCAGTGCCTCTTAGAATGCTTCCATTACTAAACTTTCCTTTACATTAACCTTCTTCTTTTAAAGACAGTTGTCTTTAACTGCTATACATCCAACTAGCCCAATCAATTTTAAAAGTGCAAATGAAATTGGATGCCATAATGGTAAAGGTTGTTAATGTCATCTTCCAGATGAAACCAATGCATAGATAAATAAATAAAAGGTGAATGACAAAATAATGAAGATGTAGAGACTTATGATAGATTATGTAACCAGAACATGGAATAATGACAGCTAAACCAATGTGAATCTCTAGTGTGATTGGCAGAGCCAAGGCAAATACTAGCTATAAGAGTAAGATTCAGCCCAAGCATTTCTCAGAGAGGCAGCTTAAAACTTCCAGATGTTAAGAGTCAGGCAATTCTCAAGCATCTTAGTTCAACATGAACCAGAACAGTAATTTGGGACCCTGAACTGCCCATAAAGCTGACTTTTAAATTAATACCAGCAAAGATAATTAGCTGTGCCTTCCTGGCCCCCAGCAAACAAAAACTACAGGGGTACTTGTGGTAACAAATGTGGTTGGCTACACAGAATAGCCTTCAACTGGAAACTGCGTCAAACCAAGTTGATGGAAAGTGGTTGTTTATTTCTCCGTCGGCCCAAGGAAGTGAGGGGTCAGTTTTCACACGCATGACTCACATGATCCTGGGCAGAAGAGTTTCCATGCTCACCTCAGTAAAATCCCCAGAAGAATAAGACTTCGGTACCCAGCTCCTTGTGACTTCTGATGTGTTAGACAAATCTCCAAACTCCCTGAGTTTGTTTCCAGGGAAGTTCAACAACAGAGAGAAGACCCACCGGGAGTGTGGGCATCACTATTCCCTCATTTGAGATTCTGCACTGAATGAAAAGGAAAAAGAGAGCTGAGTCCCAGTTTTCGTCTTCATGGTTCCCAACTGTGTGTGTGCAATGTAACCAGCCACCTTTCTCTTCTGTCATCAGGCCTTCCCTTTTTACCTCCTCAATCTGGGAGCCAGGATATATCCTAAACTGAGCCAGGATAAATCATACTCACTGAAGTTGCTCTGTTACGAGTTACGAGAAAAGTAACTAGTACAGTTGTTATCCAACATTTTCTGATATTTGCAAACTTTAAATTATGAAATTCATCAGTATGAATTTATTAGACTAAAAGAAAAAATCCTAAGATCCAATTCTTTTCAAAATGAAGAAAATACATTACCAAAACAATGAATAGGTAATTTTCCCCACAGTTTTAATGTTTAAAAGCTACATGCTTATGATATGGTTCTGTCTAAGCCGTAAATGGACATAATAGTACTTCCTTCATCATCATCATTGTCATAGTCATAGTCATCATCATCATCTCTCTCTTTTATGTCATATAAATATGTACATATGGATATAAATCTACAGTTACAGTGATATAATTTTAGTAGAATTTAGATACTTTTGGGTTTATGTTGTTCTAACAAAATGATAAATTTGGATTAAATTATTTTACAGATACTTGAAGATTTAAAACAAAGTTTTACATACATATGTGGTGCATTATGATGATATTAACTCCTAATTTATCCCTCCAGTTCCTCCCAGCCTATACCCCATCACTTGCCCAACTCCATGTCTTATTTTTGTCTTTTTAAAAAATAAACCTGTAAATCTATGCCACCTTACATACTTAGATAGGCTCTGTTCTATTCTAAAGTCTCCTGAATTTTCTAAAGAGTATTTTCTTGCCCAGAATTAATAGGCCCATTGGACTGGGTTTGAAAGGAGGAGAAATTGATGTACTTGGTTGTTTTTTTTTGTTGTTGTTGTTTTTGTTTTTTGTTTTTTTTACCAGAAAACATTTGCTAACCAGTAATCTTGTAATAGTCCATGTTGTTCAGAAAGTCAAGTTTCTACTCAGGTCCAGACATTGTTCTCAGATAGTAGTACTCTTTTGACAATGGGAATAAAAGAAACATAACAGAACAGCTTGAAAGGAACTAAGGAAGGCCTAGAGTTTTTTAAGTGCATTTGTGGTTCCTGGAACTTACATGGTGAATTAACTATCTGTAACTACAGTTCCAGGTGTCCAGCACTGTTTTCTTGTCTCTGAGGAGAGTAGGCATACAGGTGGTACACATAACGACATGCTGAAAAAAGTATTGATATTCATGAAATAAAAATAAGTGAATCTCTTTTAAAAGGAACTTTTTTCATTCCCTCCTTCATTCACACCATGAACTCATTTTGTCACAGTTCAAGTTTTTCCTGAGGATTGGGGTTGACCAGGGATGGTGAGTGTTACTCCTCCGAGGAGTAGCCTAGACAGGATCTAAGTGTATAGATCTCTAAACCTGAAGATTCATAGTTTCTGTAGTTGCTATTTCTCTTCCCTACATTATGAAAAGGTTTAGCAATTCTGAATAAGGAGGCTGTTAGGGACTCTGCAATCAAATCGGAACAAGAATAGACTAATGGCTTTAACAAGTAAGGAAACTGTGCTTATATATAAAATTTGCAAAAATTAACCATAATAAAGGTATTATTTTGAGCTGGTGTTTTGTTACATGCCTTTAACGCTAGCACTAGGGAGGCAGAGGCAGTTTGGTCTCCACAGTAATTTTCAGGACAGTCATAGCTACATAGAAATACCCATCTAAAAATTATATATGACTGAACATAAACTATAGTCATAAAGGTAGGGTTATAGAGATAGCATATGTGCTGAAATATGGGAGCAAAGAAGAAAAGTATAGCCCTTTGTGAGAAGTCAATAGAACCCTTCACCTAGACTATAATATGAATAAATAAAATCCAGGTATAGACTGAATTAAACCATATGTAGAGCTATCTGTCCAATAGGGTGTCTTCTGGTGACTCATTCTTCACTGGGTACTTGGGATGTGTCTGATCTGGATTCAGAGACAAAATAAATGTGTAATACATACTAAACGTGAAGATTTGATTCAAAAAAGTGTGTGAATTATTTCAACAATCATTTACAAGTGATTGTATATTGAACTAATAGTATTTTAGTATTTGGAATAATGTACAGTATTAATTTTTAAAGGAAAGTAAGGGTACTTTTGAAAAGAAATGAGACAATTATACCCTGCTGTCAAACTCCTCTATATCATGAGGTAGTCTTTAGTGTGGTAGCACCAACAATTTCACAGATAGTGGCCAACACTATCTGTGAAAGTTTACCACTATCTGTGGTAAGTTTCCTATAAACAAAATACCCACTTATCCTGAGTTGGTTTTGGCATCTATCTAATAGCAATGCTATTCATTATGTAGTTTCGTTTTTAATCTATGCTCTTCTGTGATAAACAACTTATCAGATAACTGTTGTTTGAGAGCTTGCAAACCCTTTCCTGTAATTGACACATTCTTCAGGGCAGGGTCTCATTGTCTGCTGGGTGAATTTCTGGAAGGATTCTAAGAATTATCCACTCTGTTCTTTTGACAATGTCAAGATGCTACTAAATCCAGGTGTTCTATAGAAACTCCATTCCTTCAAGAAGGGCAGGATGGTTCAGCCTGAAGCAGTGGTTCTCAACCCGTGGGTCAGGACCTCTTTAAGGGTCACAAATTGGATATATTGCATATTGTATATTATTTTGATATTCATAACAGTAGTAAAATTAAAGTAATGAAGTAGCAATTCTGTAATTTTATTGTTGGGAGTTACCACATTATTGTTGGAAGGTACAGCCTTAGGAATATTGAGAACCATTGGCCTAAAGATTTGATGTTGATACCTGGACTCCAATTGCCATAGGAGGAAACTGGCTATTTTTATTAATTTATGAATTAATTAATTAATTAACATCCCAAATGCTGCCATACCTGTTGACTCTCAAAGAGTTCCTCTTCCCATCTCTCCACTTATTCACCTCTGAGAAGGTGTTCCCCCTTGATATTGTCCCAACCCTCGAACATCAGGTCTCTGCAGGATTAGGCATGTCTTTTCCCACTGAGGCAGGACAAGTCAGTCCTCTGCTACATATGTGTTGTGGGCGAGCAGTGGGGAGGCTGAGACCAGCCAGTGTGTGCTCTATGGTTGACAGCTCAGTCTTTGGGAGGTCCCAGAGGTTCAGGTTAGTTGACACTGTTGGTCTTCTTGTGGGATGGCCATCTCTTTCAGGGCTTTCGATCCTTCCCCTAACTCTTCCATTAAGGTTCCCAATCTCTGTCTAATATTTGCTGAGGGTATCTTTATCTATCTCAGTCAGCTTCTGGGTAGAACCTCTAAAGAAGACAGGTATGTTAGGCTCCTGTCTGCAAGCACAACATAGAAAGAAATTGAAAATACCTTAGAAGATGGAAAAATCTCCCATGCTCATGGATTGGTAGAATTAACATAGTGAAAATGACCATCTTACCAAAAGCAATCTACAGATTCAATGCAATTCCAATTGAAATTCCACAACAAGTTTTTACAGACCATATAAAAAGCAAGCCTCATCTTCCTATAGAAAAACAAAACAAAAAAAAATCTAGGTTAGCCAAAACAGGCCTGAACAACTAAAGAACTTCTAGAGGAATTGCCATCCCTGACCTCAAGCTGAATTACAGAGCAATAATGATTAAAAAAAACACAAAAACTAAATGGTATTGTTATAGAAATAGACAGGTTGATAAATGGAATAGAATTGAAGACCCAGAAATAAATCCACACACCTATGAACACTTGATTTTTGACAAAGAGGCAAAAACTACACAATGGGAAAATGAAAGCCTCTTCAACAAATGGTGCTGGTCTAACTGGCTGACTAATTGCCTACACTCTGTCTTATTTGGGTTCATAATGACTATAGAGATAAGCAAAGCTTGGAATGAAACCTAGGAACAATTGGGAAGCTGCTTTCTCAAAGTATATTCAATAGGGGAAATATGATATACTGTTAAATAATTGACAGTTTCTAGACCATTTACGGCTAGTCCATGCCATCTGCTACCATGACAAGAATTGAAGGAACATTTTAAAACATTGTACACAATGATTATATAAAAATAAGATATAAAAACAAAGCACATATTTTCTGAGAGGCTAGCCCAACAGAAAAAAGGAAGTGTCTGGAGGACTTAAGACGTTTGTACTAAACCACACAGGAAGCCACAGACTCAGGAACTTATGCTGTTGTAGATTACACACCCAGGGTAGGGAACTTTTGACACAAGGGTCAAGATGACCCTTATGAATATGTCTCTTTCCTTCTTTTCAACTATACACTAGTAAAGGTTTATAATTTGAGAAGTGGTATATAATATATGCATACTATTTATTCACATCTTACATAAAATCCTTGAAATGATTCAATTTTGTATTCTTGTGTATAGATTCGCACAAATGTTCACTATGACATTCATGAAAGAATGTGATATTGCACTAAAGTGTCTGATTATTGAAAATACAGTGACTTTTTTTTGAAGAGGGGTGGAGGGACAGCTTCACAGTTTTCTTTCTTTCTTTCTTTTTCTTTTTTCTGTTGTTGCTATGACATGATACCATGACCAGAGGAAAATAGAAAAGAGAGCATCTGAATTGAGAATTCATGCTTTCTGAGGGTTAGAGTTTATGATATGCATGACAGGGAGCATGGCAGCAGGCATCGGGCTAAAGAAATAACTGAGAATTTACATCTGATCCACTAGCACGAGACAAAGAAAGGTAATTGGATATAGCATGGGTTTTTGAAAGCTCAAAGTCCACCTCCACTGATCTATTCCTTCAACAAAGCCACACCTGATTCTTCCCAAATAGTTCCAGCCCCTAGTGACCAAGCAGTCAAATACCTGAATCTTTAGAGTCATCCACATCCAATTAACCACAGCAGTTATGAGCACTGGCTACTATTTCAGAGGACCTGGGCTGGGTTACCAGCACCCACATGACAGATCATAGCTCCAGTTTTAGGGGTCTGACACCCTGTAATGGCCTCTACAGTCAGTGAGCACATGGACTACACAAACACTTATGATGACAAAATATCTCGACACATAAAATTAATTAACTAATTTAAAATATTTAGTGCCTAGGTTTTATAGTTGAGTATTTAAAAAAACTTCAAAGGGATTCTTCAGTATTTTTAAAATCTTTTCTCACAAGTGTTTTACTTTATATTCTGTATTATGTGAGTTAGCAATCAGATTATCTGATTTACTAAAACAAAAAGGCTGATTTTTTTTTAAACATTGTCAGCTTTTCAGATATTAGCCTTCATGCTGTTCTTCACATCTCATCCTTTGAAAATTGAGTCAAGCCAATCTTTACCGACCTCATGGTCCAAACAATCTGAGGGAGAGCTGGATTGTTTTTTGTTTTTTTCTTTATGTTCTTGTTTTCCTATCAGAACATAAGAGTCTCACATTGCTTTGTAACCTTTTGTCTTAATTAGCATTGTATCAGAAGCATTTCTTAAAGCATTTACTACTTATTTTAAATTTTTATCCTTATCAATTATGTAAGCTTATCAAATATTTTATGCTAGTTTAGTTGGTTGGGTTTTAAATGTTTTATTTTTCTTTTGCTACTGATATTATTGCTATTATTGTTGTTTCGAGGTTGGCTTTTGTTTATTTCTTTGATTGCTTGGTTGCTTGTTTTTCAGCACAGGGTTTTTCTGTGTGTCCTTGAAACTTGCTTTGTAGAATAGGCTGGCTTCAAACTTAAGAATCTGTATGTCTCTGCCTCCGAAATACAAGGATAAAAAAAAATGTATTATATTACACCTGACTTGATTTTGGATTTTTGAGATAGAATCTCATTCTGTAGCGCAAGTGTGTCTCAAACTCATATTAATCCTCCTGCCTCAGTTTCCCAAGTGCAGGGATTATGGGCATAAATGCTGTGATTGAGTCTATCAAATATTCAACCTGTATAGTTGGGCACAGGCTTTATCTGCTATTTAGCAATAAAACAGACATTAGGGGCAAAGTGTGAGCATTTTGTCATACATGTTACATTCGAAAATGTATTTCATGGAGAACCATACTTATTTAAAGTTCCAATATATTTTGGCAAGTTTATACGCACCTGGGACTATATTTATTAATTCTCACCAAGATACTTGCTTCCAAATTTCTGAGGCTTGAGTTTAATGTGGATTTTTGACTACGCCCTCTGGTGGCCACTGTACAAAACTCATAAAATCTATTGATCTCTTGAACAAATTTAACCTAACCATGACAAATAGCACAGATATCAATGCTTCAAAAGACATATTTCTTATTTGAATTTAAAAATTTGAAAAGCCATTTCAAACAAAGTTACAAACTGTGTCACATGGTGATCATGAAGTCATCTCTTCTATCTGGATTCCTGAAGCACTCTTGAGGTACTCAGTGACTTTCCAGTTTATTAAGGATATCTGTAAGTGAATGTATCATTAAACGTCTTGATCAAAGAGTGGTATGTAAGGTTTTCAGATTTTCTTATTTTCTCTCTCTTGTCCTCTTCCTCTTTTTTCTCTCTCTTCCTCTTTCTTCACACTCATCTCTTTCTCCTTTGGCCTCATCTACTTCTTATCCCCATATAAAACAAACTGCCCTGAAGCATATGGACCTATGGAGCACAGGATTCTGACTCTAACCAATGCCCAGAGTGCTCTGAGAGTAGCACAGAGACATGAGCTGGGCTAGATGTAGATCTTCCCTAGCCGGGCTAGAAGTGCATATTCCCTAACTGTGCCTTCTGATGTCATCACACAGACCCATAGTGTACCCTGCAAAGACCTTTGTTCAGGTGTAATTTCTGTTCTTGGGGATTTTTAGTTAGGTTGAAGAATGCCTTGCTGTAAATATCAATAAGAAGACTCATCTATGTCTTAGAATTATTGGCAGGTAGCACCATATCTGGAACAGGAGTAATTAAAGTCAGTGTATATTGGATAATAGTCCAAATAGATAAATGATAATAAAAATAAAAGTATTTCTTTAAAAAACAACAACTGTTATGTAGGTCACACATTTATGGAGATGGAACATTGCATAGTGGTTGAGTGACAAGGAAAGTTGTCACTGGAAAGGTTAGTTTTCATACTACCTGTGGCGGCCCGTGACCAAATTTCTGCACTCAGGAGAGAGTGGCAGAAGATCAAGAGTTTTAGGCCAACCTGGGCTGTATAGAAAAATCCTGTCTCAAAAAACCAAAAACACAAAGCAAAGCAAAAACTTTCTTATAAACATGTATCATGCATGTGTACACACACATATTTGGATGTAAGTCCAACTTCCACCAATTATTTAGCAATAAATGGGCACTGTGGTGAATTTTAACATTTTATCAAACATTAAAGTAGATGTGATTCCAGTTTACCCTAAATCAAACTTCTAAGTTTCATTCAATGAAAGTACATTTTTTTATTTTCTTAAATATTTTAATTAATGTCTATAACTATGTTAGTAAAAATAATTATAAGTAAGTCTTTTCATATACAAGGTGTTTTGAAACTTCCCATGGCCATAAAAGGCAGGACTGTACCTTTCAGAGTGTCTACCAGTCGGCTGGCTGTTAGTATAGGAGACATGCATGGGTGGCAAAAGCAGTGTCAAATAAAGTGCCTAATAAAAGCTGTTCTTCCATAGATTTTCTTCTCCACCCTAATAATTTCTCTGAGGGGCCTTTTAAACTAAAACTTGCAATAATGTTCTTTGCCCTTTATTGTCTTCAGGTTTAAGCAATGCTATATGTTGTTGATACATGGAAAACACTTTGCATTCAAAGGGACATAATTTTAAGGTGCTGTCCCATCAAAAATATTCTCCTTCTTCTGTGGGTAGAAAAAATGTAAAACTAACAGGTCAGTGTATATAAAAGCAGACATGTAAGGATGAGGCCAGAGGTCTGCAGCTTTGATGACCTGAGAGTACTATTAATTCTTCAATGATAAATCGCAAATACTGACTTTCTGATTGCTGCTTTGTGGGCTATTTTTTAAAAATTTTATTTTTGCAGTGTGAAAATTTCTCTGTATACTGCACTGCCAAGTTTTAAAACCAAATTTTGTAGCTACCGAGATAATAAATGTAGAATTATTATAATGGACATATGTTTGTCTTGCCTTATATGACATCCCTTCATTTAGAAACAGCATGCATTGTTAAATTTTTCTATGTAATAAGTCCACTGAAAATTTTATAAACTGTAAGTAGGTAGTCCTTCACCATGTATTTTCACATACATTAAGAAAAAAGGAGTTTGTCTAGTTGCTTGAAAGTGTTTTGAGACCACTGGGTCTCTAAACTTCCCTAATTTTTGGTCCTTATCCTGCGAGAGCATTGAAGTTATACCATGTCTGCCATAGTTCAAACAAGACAGCTAAATGATAGAGAGATGTGTGGTATCCAGAAAGCCTCCAGCACACTTTATCTTAGGTTTTCATTGGAGAGGTGGCATAAGAGACTATGAGAGCAACCAGGAAGCTAGAGCAGTAACTACAAAAGGACAGGAAAATAAATGTTCTTTGTATTGCTGTGGCTAACATTTGTTACTACCTTAGGCTAATGGTTATATGAGATTCAAACACAAACACACACACACACACACACACACACAAACACACACACACAAGCGCACACACACACACGAGAGAGAGAGAGAGAGAGAGAGAGAGAGAGAGAGAGAGAGAGAACTTATACTGTAGTAGTTCTGTAATATTCCTATTCTCTTTTTCTTTTTTTTTTTTTTTTTCGAACTGGACCCAGACAGGGCCTTATACTGTAGTAGTTACCACTGAGCTAAATCCCCAACCCCATATTCCTATTCTCTATTCTGTTTTTGGTAGCAAGTATCAGTTTAAAGAAAGGCAAAGGAATTGTGTGGAAAAAACACAGAGATTGGAAAAATGCTATCTTTGGAGTGTCAATCTGGGATTCCTTAGGCTGTGATAGCTTCATGTGGGAACAAAGGAGTGATGATTGTCTGGGACCTGAATCAAGAGATTAAAAACATAGTTTGGACTCTGTAGACACCATACAGTTATTTGTTATTTGTTTGTCATTTAATCTTTCCATAGAATTCAGTCATACAGCTGTTCCCTAAGACAGTAACTTCTCACTACAGCTGAATACAATGCTGTCTCTTCCTATCCTCAGTTCCTCCAGAAATGCCCAAATCTGTCTTCCAGTAGGTCATGTAAGTTTTTCCTTTGTATGATACTAAAGCTAAATAAAATTTCGTTCTGTTTTGTGCATATGACCAAATATACATTGTTTCTTTAATCCTAATCAAATTGATTTCTTTATGAATCATCCATGGCAATGTCCTATATCTTAGTAGAGTTAACTCCCTCTTTTTTAGTTCTCCTTCATCATGACCCAAGTACTTATATATTCACCTTGCAGTATAATTATTTGTGATTTTGTTTTAGTTTTCATGAATCTCAGGCAAGTGCTTTTACCAATTGAACTATATTACAGGCTTACCATTTCCAAACAATTTTGTTCCTTGAATTTTAAGCCTCTAAGGAAAGAGTTATTGTGACTTCGGTACCAAGTAGAATGTTTTGCAAATAGTAATACACAATTATGCAGAAACAAATGGACGTTATTTTGTAGATAATTAGAAATGAAAACTGAGTCAGGAACACTGTTGTAACTGAGAAAGAATAACTTGATTTTCATGAATGGTTTTGTTTTCAAAGTAAAAATTTAAATATTTAAAAAAAACAGAATAGTTTATCTGCATGCTTCATAAAAAACAAATTCTAACCAAGGTTATTATATGTTGTTTGACTTTTCATTGGGACACATGAACAAAACTTCTTTTTGCTCCAGATAGAGCAATGGTTATTGGCTAAAAAAGTATTCCAGTGAGGTTATTGGGGTAACTTACAGGAATATGAGTAAAGAGTCACTTATAGTAGAGAATATATCTTAAAGACAGCTGCATAGCCAGAAACTTTATCCTAGCATTGATGATGGATTGCTAAAATATGATCATAGAACTCTCTATACATAACTTACAGGCAGCTCAATTTGTAGGAGTGTAGTCTCTCCCAGCAATTACTACTGATTAAATAAATTTGTGGATGGTCTTTGTGCATCTTGGAAATTTCATGAGGTTTTTGATAATTGTGAGTTTTATTAACTTCCTGGGTTTTCAAGAGACAGAAAAGGCTGTTTTAGAGTATAGTAAATACTTTACTCAACATTGTAATCCTTAAACCAGAATAAAAACAAATTAAGTTGGACAAAACACTGAACAAAACAATATAATTTCTAAAAGAGGGAAGGGTAGATTTATACCTGCCCTTTTTCTTTTTTTTGTTATGTGTAATTCACATTATTCATTGACACACATCCCAAATTGTTTGGAGAATGCAGTATTTCCATTCTGGTAGGTGTGAAGATATTATGGTGAGAGACAATACTCGTATCTTTCTATTTTGTTCTTTGGCTATTGAAACACGTTTTTAAAATGTCAGACCCTGTATTTCTTCCCATGAGAATTTTGTTCCCCCTTCTAATAAGGACTGAAGCGTCCATATTTTGGTCTTTCTTTCTTCTGGAGCCTCATATGGTATGTGAATTGTATCTTGGGCGTTCTGAGATTTTAAGTGCACACCATGTGTGTTCTTTTGTGACTGGGTTACCTCACTCAGGATGATATTTTCTAGTTCCAACATTTGCCTAAGAGTTTCAGGAAGTCCATTGTAAAAATGTACCACATTTTCTGTAACCGTTCCTTTGGGGAGCACTGACTAAAGGAAATTCCACCCAGAAAACTGTCCCACCTGGGGATCCATCCCATATGTAGCCAACAAACCCAGTCATTATTGCTGACGCGAAGAAGTGCTTGCTGACAGGAGCCTGATACTGATGTCTTCTGAGAGGCTCTGGTAGAGCCCTTAGTGATACAGATGAGGATGCTTGCAGTTAACCCTTGGACTGAGCCCGGAGACCCCAATGGAGGAGTTAGAAAGGACTGAAGGAGCTGAAGAAGCTTGCAACCCATAAGGAGAACAACAATATAAACCAACCAGAATGCCCTCCTTACCCCAGCTCCCAGGTACTAAATCACGAACCAAAGAGTACACATGGAGGGACCCACGGCTTCAATTGCATATGATGCAGACATTGTCTGGCATCAATAGAAGTCCTTGATCCTTTGTAGGCTTATTTCCCTAGTGTAATGGAATGTAAGGGTGGTGAGGTGGGAGTAGGTAGGTGGGAGGGGGAATATCCTCATAGAAGAAGGGGAAGGGGGGATAAAAAGGGGGGAACCAGGAGAGGGGCCAACATTCGAAATGTAAATACATAAAATATCCAATAAAAATTTGTCATACCATCCTGCAGAAGAGACTGACAGGTGATAATTGGAACTACACTATGAACAGTGTTTCTTATTCATGCATATATCTTGAGCTCTATTTTAAACTGAAGCCTTCACTCTTTTTGTTTTGTTTTGTTTGTTTGTTTGTTTTTCCTGATTTTTGTGATAGTCAGATGGAATGCATCTCCTTTCTCTGCCTATATTGGATAAGCCCCCAAAAATTCACTTTGAATTTCAAAGTTTCAAAATTTCAGCTCAACACTAAGTATACTCCTGTGGTGGTTTGAAACAAATGTATACCATGAGTTTCAGGCATTTGAAAACTTATTGGTCCTCAGACAGTGGCTTTTTAAGGAAGATTAGGAGTTGTGGTCTTACTGGAGGAAGAATGTCACTGGAGGCTGGCTTCAAAGTTTGAAGTCTTCACTACATTTGGAGTTAGATTGCTCTGATTCCTGTTTGTGATTTGACATGTGAGCTCTCATTTATTCTTCAATGTCCGTCTTGGCCATCATGGACTGTAACTCTCTGGCACCCTAAACCTAAAATAAACACTTGCTTCTATAAATTGTCTTGGCCATTGAATTTTAACAGACATTAGAAAAATAATCCTTAAAAGAACTTAGGAAAGATGCAAAAGATATTCCAAGCAAACAGAATTAAGAAGCAAACCATTGTATCCATTCTGCCAAAATAAACTTCAAACTGCTACCTTGCTGAAGAACTAATCTGACAAAATAGACTTCATATAGAAACTTCTGAGAAGCAGCAGGAAAGGTCATTTCATATTCATTAAAGGAAAATTCCATTAGAAGATATCCAATTTTAAACATTCTTTCAATTCACAAAAAGCACCTATTTGGAAGTGAGTCTCCCTCTTTACTCCAAGTTTAAGGGCAGCAGGTTGTCGCCTGGGTGAGCTAAAGAATTTTAATGAATATCTTTGGGAGTTTCTAAGTTTCCTTGGTGCCTGTTGTAATGTCTCTCTTTTCATCTCTGATTTTATTAACGTGGATTTTCTCAGTTTACTTTGTTTAATTTGGCCAAAAGTTTTAAAAACTTGTTTACATTTTCAATGAACCAACTCCAGGACATGTCTCACACCTAAAAGTAGCTGACAACATAACTTGATGAGTTTTTATAAGACTCAACTCATCATAGATGGAGTAAACTGGGTGGATAGGACAACTGATGCCTTGGATAAGCAGAAGATAGAAGAGAAAGTTGAGTGGGTAGGGAGCTAGGAGTGAAGTGGATGCAATTAGATGAAGGGAAATCAACAGGATTGATATACATGGTATGAATTTACCAAAGAATTACTAAAATATTATTTTCTAAAAAGTTTTAGGTTAATGTTTAAAAAAATGCTGAGCAAAAAGAAAGGAGATAAAAAGCTATAATGGAAATAGAATTAATTTATGGTGTAAGTGAACACAGCCAGGGCAAGAAAAGACTTTGAGAGGAGTTGGAAATGTTCTGTTTGGATATGATGGAGGATAGGAAGTGTAATTATTTATTAATGCCCAAGTTTCTCAGCAGAGTATGGTTCTACATGTTTTTAATCTCAGCACTTGGGAGGCAAAGACAAATCTCTACGAGTTTCAGCGCAGCCACTCCAGAAGTTGATTTAAAAATATCAAGGTAAGTAAACAAAACCATTAGCATGTCTTTAATCTTAGCACTCAGGAGGGAGACGCAAATTAATCTCTGAGTTCAAAATCAGTCTGAGGAGAGAGAGAGAGAGAGAGAGAGAGAGAGAGAGAGAGAGAGAGAGAGAATTAGTTCTAGGAAAGCTAGGGTAGCACTAAGAACAAACAAGAATCAACCAACACCAAAAGCAAATGACCAGAAAACATAAAAAAAGATTCAAGACAAAAGGACACTAAAATAATACCATCAATGAACGTGAATTCATGGGAACCTGAACGTGGAGGAAATACCTAGTTTCTTAGTTAGGGTTCCAATTCCTGCACAACCATCATGACCAAGAAGCAAGTTGTGGAGGAAAGGGTTTATTTAGTTTACTTCCGTGCTGTTCATCACCAAAGGAAGTCAGGACTAGAACTGAAGCAGGGCAGGAAACAGGAGCTGATGCAGAGGCCATGAAGGGATGTTGTTTTACTGGTTTGCTTCCCCTGGCTTGCTCAGCATCCTCTCTTACAGAACCCAAGACAACCAGCCCAGGGATGGCACCACCAACAATGGGCTGGGCCCTCCCGTCTTGATCAATAATTGAGACAATGCCTTAGAGCTGGATCTCATGGAGGTATTTCCTCAACTGAGGTTCCTTTCTCTGTGATATCTTCAGCTTGTGTCAAGATGACACAGAAAACCAGCCAGTACACCTAGAGTGACATTATATAGTTAGTTGTTAGGTACAAAGATCCTAGAGTAGAACTAGTTACTATAGCAATACTAACTGTCCTGAGTTTGATCATTTGGGTACAGTTGTATAACATAAAGTGTTGTCCCTGTAAAATATTGAGGAACATGCATGTCTTGATTTTGTTTGGTTTCTTTGGTTATATGATGTAGGCTCTCACTGTATTCATTTTTCAATGATCGTGTCTGTGCCTCCTAATTGCCAAGGTCACAAGTGTAAGCCTCTACATCTCACCAACTTCAATTATTACCACCATTTCTCTAAGGCCTTATCTCATCATAGATGGATTAAAGTAGGTGGATAGGACACTGATCCCTTGATAAAAGATATTCAGCAGTTCCTTGAACTATCCTGCAACTGTTCACCAAACTTGAAATTATAATTTCTGGCCAAGAGAATGGTTTATAGCAGCAAGAAAAACTTCTACATGAAAAAAAGAAGCAAACCAGACAAAAGCTATTGACTAACAAATGAGAAACCAAAACTTGCAACTACATTATATCTCTTAATTGTGCTTTTGACTAAGAAGGTATATTCTAATCATAATGAAATACTCAAGCTGTTTGTTGGGGTTCTTTATTTAGTTTATAAGAGTTTTACAAAGCATAAAAAGCAGAGTCCTGAAGTCTTTGAGGAAAAGTGTGTCCATGCACCAGAGGAGATGTGTCCTGTCTCTAACAGGAAGAAAGAAGCCTTCGCTCTGTTATATCAGATCCCAGAAAACATTTTCAGCCTTTTCTAGATCATCTCTTTGTATGCACAACAGACTAAGACCTGTGAACAAAACACTTGTATGTAAGCAGTTACAAATTATTACAGGAAACAAATGAGAATCACCACATTTCACTGTTTTTTATTGGATTTTTTTTATTTACAGTTCAAATGTTATTCCCTTTCCCAGTTTCCCATCTTTAAGCCCTCTACCCCATCCACCTCTCCCTTCTTCTATGAGGATGTTCCCCCTTCCAAACCACCCACCCCTTCCTGCCTCCCTGCCCTGACTTTCCCATACACTGGGGGTTCAGCCTTGACAGGACCAAGGACTTCTCCTCTCATAGGTGCCCAACAAGGCCATCCTTTGCTGTACATGCAGCTGCAGCCATGAGTCTGTCCATGTCTACTCTTTGGGTAGTGGTTTAGTTCCTGGGAGCTCTGGTTGGTTGGTATTATTGTTCTTATAGGATTGCGAGCCCCTTCAGCTCCTTCAGTCCTTTAACTCCTTCAATGGGAACCCCATTCTCAGTTCAATGGTTTGCTCCTAGCATTTGCCTCTGTTTTTGTCATGCTCTGGCAGAGCCTCTCAGGAGATAGCTGGGGATCCAGCCCATATAAATGCAGCCACCAAACGCAGACATTATTGCTGATGCCAAGAAGTGCATGCTCACAGGAGCACATTTCACTTTTACCTTTAACTCTTGTTAGAGAAGCAATTAGAGGATTTATCCAGTCTCTTTTCACAAATACAGGGGTAGACACTTTCACGTTTACTATTGTCTAGTCTTGTTTTAGACAAGAACACAAAGTTTTCATCCTTTACATAGTATTTCTTTATGTTCAAGGCACTGAAGAAAAAAACAATAAAGGATAACTGATTAATTTTGAACATTCAATGAAAATAAGTCATGATTTTAAAAATTATATTGGCCAAAGTATACAGAATATAGAATTATTAATCATAAGCTCACCATGAAAATCTTTTGTTTTCTTTAAGCTCATTGAAAAGAAATGGTCTCAGAATCACACAAAAAGTTTCCATCTGATTTCACACTCAAAATTATTTGGTCAGCAGGTAAATCAGTCTTTCAATATTTCCAAAGAACTATTTTAGCTAAACCTGCTTTCACTTTTATATTTTGTCAATAAAAATCCTTTGGTAATAGTAAAATAGATGTGTGTGACACACAGAACAACATCTTATATGTTTGTGTTTTAAGAAGAAAGGGGAGATAGTCACAGGGCCTGTAACTAATGCTTTAGACTGTGTCCCTTTTCTCTTTCCTACATCATAGCTAATGGGTTCATGAAACATGGTAATCTGCTGAATTGTCTGTATGCAACACTACTCTGACTTCTGCAGAATGTTATAATAGAGGCCACAACTACCTTTCTGTTAAGAAATGCAGTCAAATAAAATAAATCAAAAAATAAATAAGAACACAGAGCAAACTGCCACCAACACAGAAGGATTGTGATTTGTACGACAGCCTGGGGTATGTTGCAAAACAAGAAGTAAAAAAGTAATTATTTGATAATTAATAATTAATTATCCTCATGTATAAACCAACAGAAATCAGTTTACACTTCGGGCTGAGATGTTAGCAGGAATTGGAATGAACCTCATATGGCCAGTTTTTTCCCTAATAGAGGAAGCTAACACACTCAAAATGAAGATCCTGTTAACAATAAATCTAGCCAGGCATAGTGGTACTTCTAGTCCTGTTTTGTGGGAATGAAAATAGGAGGATCACATTTCAAGGCTAACTTTCAACATATAGGGAATTTGAGGCTGGTTTGGATTAATAAGAGTCTGTCAAAGACAGAGAAAGAGAATGAAATCCACCCTAGCTACATGGGACTGAGACTTCAAAGGATCATTCTTTAGCAAAATATGTCGATGTCTTTGAATCTTGGATTTAAGATGAGAAGAAATGGAATATTCAAATGTACCAAATTTAGGAAAGTAAAACAACAACAACAACAACAACAACAATAAAAACCATCCCCCAAAACCACGCAAAATAAATGAAACTAACCTAGTGTCTTATGTAGCATAGACATAACAGATAACATTCATTGAGAATGAATATGTGTATTAGTCAGCAATAAGATATGCTCATGAATAGAGTCAGAAAACCACATGCATATGTCAAACATGAGCAAAAGGAACAACCCAGCATATACCAGATGTTAACAAAAGATAACTAAAAGAAAAAAAAGTATGTTCACAAAGTTACTCACACTTAAGTTGACATAACAGGTTTTGCAATTGTCAAAATTTCATAACTGTCAAATTTAGAAACATATACATTCACGTGTGAATTTAGAAAGATTGTAAAATGCCTATCTAAGAAAACAGCTGGAATTAGCTAAAACATCATAGTGACTACAAGGTGCAGAGATATACAGAGTCAGCCACAAATCTGTGCACAGTATATGATACTCTGCCCTAGACCATACTCATTTATAGTACAAGAGAGCACATATCTGCTTGCCACGGGCCATGTGTGGGGTCAGGGGCAGGAAAGAACCTTGGAGGGTAACATAATTGTCCTGTTTTAGTTTGATGGTATCTACTGCTGTGACGAAACACTGTGAGCAAAGCAATTTGGGCAAGGAAATTATTTGTTTTGTTCAAATTTCCATATCAATGTCTATCATTAAAGAAATTCAGGGTAAGAACCAAACTGGGCATGAGCTTGAAGGCACATGTGATGGAGAGTGCAGCTTACTGTGTTGATCCCTAAAATTTTATTGGCATACATTCTTAGCATATCCAACACCAATATCTCGGGGGTGATACCCACAATAGTCTGCAGTTTCCCACATCAGTTACTAATCAAGAAAATGCCCTACAGGCTTGCTTACAACCATATCTTATTGAGGCACTTTCTCAATTGAGATTTCCTCCTCTCAGATATCAATGCTTTTGTAAAGTTGACATCAAAGTATTTTGCAGAATGGTGCTTGAAAAGATGTACATATTTATTAAAACTCACACTTTTCAACACTTACACTGAGTGAATTACATCAAGACTTGAATTTTTAGTTTTTTTAAACAGTGAGCCAAAGCACTTCATTATCTTGTATATGTAAAAATATCAACAGAGACATGATCCAAAACCTGATAATTATGAATGTATTATGAAATAGACATATTACTAGATCCATACTGAAATTTTAAAGGTTAATTATGATACAATAAAAGAAACTGCTTCACCTTAGAAAGTATTTTTCAACAGCTTAGTATTATTATCATTATTATTCTTAAACTTCATAAGATACAATCTCATTTGGTAGCACAATGACTTCAAATATACTGTGAAGCCTAGGCTGCCCCGAAAGTCATGTACCTATAAAATTGTAAGCCTTAAGCTATCTTAAGCAGCTGGCTGCAGTGAACGTAACTATATCTATGAGATTTCAACTTTCTTCATCAAATAGATCCAAGAGAGATAGAGAGTGAATGAGGACATGTATACATTATGGAAGTTTGAATGAGTTACTTGAACTACTCAGGCAACTCATAGTCAACTCTAAATGTATTTTACAGTTATTAAATGCATTCTAAAAGTATAAATTCCCTTATGTACAAAAAGTAAACATCAAAAAACTGATCAACAAATAAAATCCCACAATGACATTCTAGTTAATTGTGCTATCAGAGTTATGGAGTATTGAAGTGGTTGGTACTAGTGATGATGAAGTATGTACTGTTTATTGGTATTATGTATTTGCTTCTGTGTCATTTCCACAGGGTTTGGAACAAAAGTATCCATTGTACAGATAAAGGTGCTCTTGGTACCAGGAAACAAGTTATCTTCTGCTGTGTTAAGGCAGATTTCAGAAGAATATTTCTTCTTTTTTCAGCTTGTCACCATATTTGTACAGTGTACTGAGATCTGTGGTTAAAACGTTGTTATCAGTGGTCACTAAGGAGTCACCTATTATCACAGGAAATGAACAAAATGACAAAACAGTTCGTTTTTATTTTACCTTTATTTGTCACACCTAATTAGGATATTTATCTACTTTTCACAGACACATGAGCAGGCTTTACCACATCATTATATCTGTGAAAGTGAAAGATACACTTCCTCTGTCTTATGTAGTGATGCATTTTTGGGGGTTGAGAGTTGGGGGTTTCCCTCTAGAAAGTACTAGAGACCTGGGAGTAAGAGTTTCTCAGGACTCAATGGGGTGACCTTAGCCAAAATATCCAACAATGGGGAAAGGCAACTCAAACAGTCCATCTCCAGTAGATAGATAGGGCCTCTAGTGGAGGGACAGGGTTACTAACCCACAGTTAAATTTCATTCCCAGAATTTTTCCTGTCTAAAAAGAACTGCATAGACAAAAATGAAGAAAAGACTAAAGGAAAGGTGGTCTAGTGACTGGCCCAACTAGGAACCCACCTCACGGGGAGGCTCCAAGGCCTGACACTAATACTGATGCTATGGTGTGCTTATAGACAGGAGCCTAGCATAGCTGTCCTTTGAGAGACCCTACCAGCAGCTGACCGAGACAGACACAGATGCTTACACCCAACCATTGGGCTGAAGTCAGTCACCCTTATAGTTGAATTAGGTGAAGGATTGAAGAAGCTGAAGGGATGTGTGACCCCATAGGAAGACCAGCAGTCTCAACTAACCTGGACCCCATCGAGCTCCCAGAGACTAAGCCACCAACCAAGATGCATACATGGGTTAGCCAGAGGCTCCTGGCATATATATAGCAGAGGAATGATTGGTTTGGCCTCAGAGAGAGAAGATGTACCTAATCCTCTAGACACTTGAGGCCCCAGGGAGAGGGGAGGCTATTGGGGGGCCCTCTCAGAGTCAAGGGGGAACGGTAATGGAATGAGGAACTGTGGGAAAGGGACTGGAAGAAGAGGCAATGACTAGAATGTAAATAAATGAAATAATTTTAAAAATCACTATAAAACAAAATATATAATAGACAGTTACTTTAGTTTGAATCTTATATTGATTTAGGCTCTGGTTTTAAAAACAATGTTTATTGACCAAAGTGTATAGAATGTGGACTTAATCCTAAGTGTATCAATAAAAATTTTGATTTTCTTAAACACATAAAACTGTGGTGGTAAGACTAAAACAGAGACAGAACTGGTTCCCATGAGTGTTCTCACTCTGTGCAGATCCGTGGGAAAATCAAAGTTCCAGAATCTTGTAATTTAGCAATTATATTTATATGTTTGTAGATGTAGTCCACAATACATCTACACAATAAATTCGCTCCCATTTAATAAAGGTTTGAACCGCCCACCAAGATGAGATGAAATTGACCTAGTCTATCTGGATCTGGATCATTCTGCTATGTTGTTTCCATCTTGAATTCTCTCTCGCTTCTTCCTCCCTTCTCCTTCCTAGACTTTTTCCCCTTCTACCCTTCCTTCTCATCCAATGATAGGCTTCATCTTATCCTGGACCTGCCTTGATGCATAATGACATCATCCTACATAAAACAGGTCTTGGACCAGTAACATGGATCATCCAACCTGACAACCTGAGTTCAGATTTCAGACCCCACAAAGTAGGAGAGAAATAACTCCCTAATTGCCCTCTAGTTACACTTATGCTATGAAATGCATGTGCACATGTGCATACTTGAAACAAAAATAAATAAACTAAAAATGTAAAGTAAAACTTGCCTTTCAATCAAAACTTAACTCCTCATAGAGTCCACACTTAATTTTTCATTAGGAAGTTAATTTAATTTTCAATATTTCCATGGGATGATTTTATATTGAAGTTAGTTTCCTCTGATAATCTTTACAAGAAAGATAGATAAAAGAAGGAATAAGTTATGTGACACAAAGGACAAGACCTCATATGCCTTCATTTTAAGGAGAAAGGTAAAGATTGTAATATAGTCAAAGAAGAGGGTTTGTGACTGCTGTTGTGGTTCTTGCTTCCCTGTCAGCAGAGACAATGGGACTTCACTGAAATATGGTGATTCACTGACTTTCTTCCATGCAGCACAACTGCAATCCCTGCAGGAGGGTGTGTTAAGTGCCACAGCTACATTACATTTCTTGGGAAAATGTAATTTAAAACAAAAAATAAAACACTAGCAAAGACAAGGCCTCTAACTTCACCATTTGGGAGGCTGAATTAGGAGGACTGTAACCCAAGTCAGAATAGGATATAGAGTGAGGTCCTAATCAAATATGAACTAATAATTAAAGCCTTACTCAGTACACTCATGAACAGTCAAAAAGCAGTTCCTATACAAATGAGCTTCAGCGGAGCTGACACTTCAAAGGATCAGCAGAGCCTGGCTGCCAGTCTTTCTCCTAAGAGTCAGGGAAAGAATAATAGAGGATCTACATGAAATGGTCATTTAAATACTAAATAATGAATCCCTGAAGACCGGGAGTTCAAGGCACGTTGGAAAAATACAGTGACTTTGAATCAGGCTAGCATAATAAGAATTTATGTCAAAGAATACCAGACAGAGAATGAAATATACCAAATTCTATGGGGGCTAAAATTACAAATGGAAGTTTTAATAAACAATAAACTTTCTTTAAAATTGTATCCAGTCTATGGAGAAACAACATGTTTAAAGTTATTATAGGACAAGAAAAGAAAGATAAATGAAACCACATGTCTCACAGATAAGGGACAGGCAAGGTGAGATACATTAGGAATGTGGATACATACATTTGGCCTCCCTGAGATATCCTTATGTGTACAATCATTAAGGATGTATGCTGAATATGGCCCTAGCAAGCACATCATCACCAGAGAACTATTCTGCAGTATAGTCAAGGTCTTCTAAGATCTCTTAACCTGGATCCATACATTCTCTCAGTTACTAATACCTCATTCTATGTATTACCACCAGCCCATCTCTGTCTAGGTACGCTGTTGTAGGCTATAAAAGATTCATTAACTCTGTGGTAAATATCAGCAATCTCAGTGTTTGGGAGATAGATCCAGGAAGACTAGACCTAGTCTGTGTGAAATAATATTTTACAGAGACAAACCAAAATTAATAACAGTACTAATAATCTCTATGATTAGAGACTGTTAATACATCTTGTAAGGCTGTCTGTCCTTGGCCACTTCTGTGATAGACAGCTTAAGAATGTCCTTAAAGGACAGAGAGGAAGATATTTTCCTGAAGTCTTGAAACCTGGCTGTACACACTGACAAGACCACAATTCGAATAGAATAATTCAGATCTTCCGTATATCCAGGCATTGCATGAAAAATTCCTGAGAAAATTATTACTATGGGTACCATGCCTCAGATAGTTTCTGTAGCTGTTGAGGAAGAAACCCAATGAATGCCACAAAGAAAATGACATCATGAGCAAAAGACAACAGAAAGTACAGACAAAAGGATTACCAACTAACACTTGTAAGTTGAGTATGATGGACATCTTTTAAGATATAATATATAGGCCAGATATAGCTGCCTCTAGTTTCAACACCTAAGAGATAGAGGTGTGAGGATCATGAGTTCAAGAACAGCCTGGGTGAAATGGATCCCTATCTCAAAATATCAACAAAATAATAAAAATTAGATTTATTTTAAATTATATAGAAAGCAGCATAACTTATAAATACCTAGGAAAGTTATTAAAGTAAAACAGAATTATGAGGTGATTTTTTATAATTTGTATTTCCAAAAATATTAACAATCAGAAAAAATGATAAATACATGGTATAAAGGTAGAAGAGAGATTCTGAGGATTCTAGGACAAAGGTGGATGACTACTGGAAAATAAGGGCCAGGAGTAAATAAAGGATGTATTAACCAAAGCTAAGGTTTTATGAAAGGCCTTATGAAAACCCCACTACTTAATTAGCTTGTAGTTGACCAACACAAAACACACTCCAAATTTTCTTGTCATGAAGATTTAGTGACTCCATACCATCTAAAGTGGTTGACTTTCTAGTGCACTGGGCATCCTAGAACACAAATCCTGTGATGTTTGTAGTATTAAGCCACTTTTCGTCAGCCCCTAGACCAGATGTTTTCCATCTGTAACACTTTCTCAGGTAGTGCTTTATACTACTTGTCCTCACATATGATCTCCACAGAAAACGAGGAAAGCCAAGTGAAACCAGAGAAAAGCCTTTGCACAGACTCCTCCCAATCCCCACACAGTGTTACAGTCTGATGGTTTTAGAAACTCACAATTTAGATGGATTATTGTCAATCCATGCCGAATCGTGTTTTTTATTATCATAAGACAATCCAATCCAGTAACTGTCTGGAGTAACCTGGAGCTGAAGGAACTTCTGTAAAGGAAACAACAGACCTTATGATGAAATTTCTTTCTGTTAGATGAGAAAATATACAGGAAAAGTTACCAGAATTATTTTTCATTTCTTTTCTGTTTTTCGGAGCTGGGGACCGAACCCAGGGCCTTGCACTTGCTAGGCAAGCGCTCTACCACTGAGGTAAATCCCCAACCATTACCAGAATTCTTGTGTCATTCTTTGCTATCCTGTCCCCCACAGTTTAGTCCTACTGTGTTCATTTACTAATGTGACTTCCCTTTTAGTAGCAAGTTTGTATCAAAAATGACCCCAGTTTAGTAAGTTATTAAAAATAAAACCTTCAGGTTCAACTAAAAAACTATGTTCATGACATGATTTGTGACTGTTTCTTAGACCAAGTCTCAGTATATAACCAAGCCTGTTTATGAACCCACGATCTTCTGTTTAAGGCAGGAATTTATTAGATTTAGCATTTTTTGACTGATGTATCAATTTTTCTATTGCAATATTTCTTTAGCTTGAGCTAAAAAGAAAATTCTCAATAGAGGAATCTTGAATGTCCAACAAGCACATTAATAAACGTTAAAAGACTTTAGCTACCAGGAAAATGCAAATCAGAACAGCTTGGAGATCGTATCTTACCCCAGTAGGATTGCCTACGTTTAAAAAGTCTACTGATAGCACATGCAGGCAAAGATATAGAGCAAGGGGAACAGGAAACATTTTCTGAAGCTCTATTAAATTATTCGAATGTGCATTCTGGAATACCACAGAAGTATATGGGAAGTAATGCTCTGTTTTCTTTTTTTTTTTTTCCGGGGCTGGGGACCGAACCCAGGACCTTGCACTTCCTAGGCAAGCGCTCTACCACTGAGCTAAATCCCCAACCCCTAATGCTCTGTTTTCAAATTAAAGTTGTAAGGATTAAAAGTGCCATGTGGAAGGCTCTGCATTAAGCTCTATGCTCCAGACAGGAATTTTTCCTACTTCACATCCAGAAGTTTCATAACTAAGAAGATGGGAGATATTGGGAAGTGTTTAGGGTGTCTTATATGTGACATTTGAGAGGCATGGAACCTCATTAAGTGACAGATTACATCTTGAAATATGGGTGGGTTTAAATTTAATTATATTGTGTGTGTGTGTGTGTGTGTGTGTGTGTGTGTGTGTGTGTGTGTGTGTCCTTGTTTGTTTGGGCTGGTATGGAATTACTTTTTTCCTATGATTTTTCGATGTAATTATCCTCCTTGAGGAAGAGTTTTCCTTCTAGTATTGTATATAAGGCTGGATTTGCTGATAGTCTTTGAATTTGGATCTATCTTGAAATGTCTTCTTCATCTACAGTGGTTGAGAGTTTTGCTGAGTATTGTAGTCTAAGTTGGCATTGGTGCTATTTTATAGGTTTTAGTGTATCTATCCAGGCACTTTTAATGTTTAGAGTCTTTGTTGAGAAATGGGTGTAATTCTGACAGGTCTGCTATTGTGTGCTACCTGCCATTTTCCCTTGCTGCTTTTAATATCTTTCTTTTGCTCTGTATATTTTGTATTTTTATTATTATGTGGCAGGAGGACTTTCTTTTCTGGTTCAGTCTAATTTGAGTTCTATAAGCTACATTTATATTTTAGGTTGGAAAGTTTTCTTCTATGATTTTGTTGAAAATATTTTATGAGCTTGGAGCTGGGACTCTTCACCTTCTTCTATTCCTATTATTATTAGGATAGGTCTTTTAATGGTATCCCAAATATTCTGAATGGTTTGTGTAAGGAATTTGTTAAATTTAAAACTTGACTGATGTATCAATTTCTTCTATTATATCTTCTAAGGCTTAGCTAAACAGAGAATTCACAACACAAGAATACTGAATGGCCTAGAAACACTTAGTGAAATATACAAAGTCCTTGGTCAATAGGAAAATGCAAATCAAAACAACTCTGAGATCCCATCTTCTACCAGTCAGAATGACTAAGATCAAAGCTCAAGTGATAGTACATTCTAGTGAGGATGTGTTGCAAGGGAGCATACCTTCATTGTTAGTGAGAATACAACTTGTACAATCACTTTGGAAATCGATTTGTCAGTTTCTCAGAAAATTGGGAATAGTTCTACCTCAGGACCCAGCTATACCAATCCTGGGTATGTAACACAAAGGTTGCTACAACATCCCACAAAGACACCTGCTCATAGCAGTTTTATTCATAATAGCAAGAAACTGAAAACAATCTAGGTAGATGTCCCTCAAATGAAGAATGGATAAAGAAAATGTGTAATGTCTACACAATAGAATAGTATTCAACTATGTAAAACAAAGACATGAATTTTGCAGGTAGATGAATGGATCTTGAGAATATCATCCTGAGTAGGGTAAACCACTTCCAAAAGGACACATGGTATCTACTCACTTATTAGTTGAAAGTAGCCATAAAATACAGGATGTCCATGATACACTCTACATACCCAGTACAGTGCAGGATAGGACAGGACAGGAAGGATGGCACATGCAAGAATGCTTGAGTCTCACTTGGAAGAGGGAATGAAATGGTCTTGGCAGGCAAATAGAGGGAGGAAACTTGGTAAGTGAGGGGATCGTGAGGGGAGTATGGGATCTGGGGTCAGGTATAGGGAAGGGCAGGGGGGATGGCCAGATGTCTGTGAGAATGAGTGGAAAAGGGCAACTGGTTGAGTGATAGGGGGTATCTCCTGGAAGAGACACAGACTTGAGATAGGGGAGGTTTCAAATAATCAATGGGTGTATCCTTCACTGTGACTCACAGCATTCGGTCATATGAAGCCTGGGGAAATTATCTCCTGTGGTCAGACAGGGGACCTGGTGAAGCTATAGGGCTACTATCACTCCCTCAAAACTTTCAACCCCAAACTTTTCCTGTCTACAAGAAATGCAGGGATTGTGGATAAGGCAGAGACTGGGGGAACAGTTAACCACAACTTACCCAACTTGAGATTCATCCCATGGCCAAGCACTAATCTCTGACACTATTGATGATGCTCTGTTATGCTTGCAGTCAGGAGTCTAGCATGGCTGTCCTCTGAGAAGTTCTATGCTCCTAACTCAGACAGGCGCAGACACCCACAGCCAAACACTGGATGGAGCTTGGGAACTCTTATGAAAGAATAAAAGAAAGGATTGCGGTGCCTAATATAATAGGAATGGCACAGGAAGACCAATAGAATTAACTAAACTTCAACATTGGGGCTTTCAGAAACTGAACTACAAATCAAAGAACACACACAGCCTGAACTTAGGCCTCTCCTTACATATATAGCAGATGTACAGCTTAGTTTTCATGTGGGTTTCACATGAAGTTAGCAGGGTCTATCCCAAAAGTTTTTGCTTGTATATGAGATATATTCTATCTGGGCTAAGTTGTCTGGCCTCAATGAGCAAGGATACACCTAGCCTCAAGGAAACTTGTTGTGTCAGTGTGGAGAGAGATTCAGGGGAGTCCCCACCTGCTCAGTGGGGAAGGAGAGAGGGGATCAGGGAGGAATAGTGGGAAGGACTGACCAGGAGGGGGGTGTTGAGTGGAATTTGAAGTGAATAGGTAATATAATAATAATAATAATAATAATAATAATAATAACAGCAATAATAATAATGTTTACTGTATCAAATGGAAAATTACAGTTATCTAACATTAATATCATTTTATGTTGTTGTTTAAATATATTAAATTGATGGATAAAAACTGTACCATGTTATAAATAAGAAAGGTTTCAATGCTATTCTGCAATAATTTCTCTAGAAAAAAATAGTCTTCACATTTTAAGAGATTCATTACTGATAATTTAAACAGAAAATGTCAGTGTCATGGAAACTTTGTTTTCTTTAAATACTTGTTTCCTTAGATGAATATAATTTTTTACAAAACATGAAAATACAATTCAGTAAAATTTACAGAGCGTTTCAGTGAAAATCACCAGAAGACTAACTGGTAAAACCTTTAGTTTTCATGATTCTTATATGGCAGATGGGCACAGAGTTCAACTACTGCCCTGGTTGTTATCTGATTCCTCAGGCAGGGTCACTTCCTGGTTCCGAAGAGCAAGTCCTGTACTCTCGCCCCTAGAGACTGAGTTGTCACCCTATAGAGATGAATAACTGTCAGCTACAGGATGTGCTGTACCAAAGGGTCCTGGCCCTAAGTGGAGAACTGGAGGGAGTCACGTGAGACACTCTTACTGCCGTTTGCTTCACATTACAAGAGAATCATATACACATGTAAAGGTCAGAGCCAACCATCAGACTGAGCTCAGGGAACCTGGTGGTGGAGCTGGCAAGAGGACTGGAAGAAGGGAGGAGGATTGCAACCACATTGAAAGAACAACAGGCCATCCTGATCACCCAATTCTTTCAGAGTCTAGACCACCAGCTAAGGAGTGTACCTGGAAGGATCCATTGCTCCAGATAAATATGTAGCAGAGGATGGCCTTGCCTGATAAGGTCCTCGGGAGGCTTGATTCCCCAGCATAGGGGGATGCTGGAGTGGTGGGACTGGGAAGTGTGGGTGAATGGGGGAGAACTTCCTGACAGGTAAAGAGGAGGGGAAAGGGCATATGGGGAATGGAGCATTGGTGGAGGGGGTAACCAGGAAGTGGGATATCATTTGAGATGTAAAAGAATGGAATAATTAATGATTAAAAAATAAAAATAAAAGAAAAAATATTTTTATGCAACGGGAGAAGAGGTCCTTGGTACTGTGAAGGCTTGATGTCCCAGTGTAGGAGAATGCCAGGGCAGGGAGGAGGGAGTGGGTGGGTGGGTGGCAGAGCACCTTTATAAAAGCAGGATAAGGGAGGATGGGATAGAGGATTTCCAGAGGAGAAACCTGGAAAGGGGATAACTTTTGAAATGTAAATAAATAAAATATCCAATAAACAAAAAGGAAAAAATAAAGAATGCAGACATGGAAAATGGTGAGAATAGATTTCACACAAACATAAGTAATCTATGAAAGCATGATAATAAAATACACATATTAATTAAAATAGCTGGATACAGTATCTCACTATCCAAGGCCTAATGACAGATTCTAAGTGAGTAAGTCGGTATGCAAGAGGTGGTGTTACCAGTTCATCTTCATCATCTATCGTCAGAAGAGATAATTTGCAACCCTGGCAGGCCTGTTCACATTCCTTCCATTGTTTCTTGTCCATGATGAAATAATAACACTTTATGCCACAGCAGAACAAGTGTACATTCACTTGTCTGCCTGCAACAGAGAAGATGAATGGTTAAACTTTGTGTTTTCCAGTATTCTGTTATCAGAACAATGTACTTAGTAAGCTTGTATTTAAAACCATAAAATCTCACAGGTCTCAGAAACTGAGATTCTATAATGCCCAGAGACTCCTGCACATCCATTACCTATGCAATGTTGTTAATAACAGTAGAGACATAAAATATTTAAGCGCCAATCATGGATGAATCAGTAGAGAAAATGTAGCACATTCACACTAAAGAATACTATTTATCCTTTAAAGGGAAATGAATCAGCTGGGAATGAAGACTTAGGCTTATAACTGCAGTACTTCAAAGAGAGAGGCAGGAGGGTCACCATCAGTTTGAGGCCAGCCTAGGCTATGTGTAAATTCCATGCCAACTTTGGGTATACAGTGAGTTCTAAGTCATCCTGGGCTACAGAATGTTATCATGTCTCACAACAAACCGAAATCTGAGATACTGACATATGTGACCAATATGGATGAATTTGAGAACTGTGTACAATGTGAAACACACAAGGCCTATAATCATACTTTATGTAATTACATATTCTATGTATATAAGGTTTTGAAAACAGCCCAACTCCGTGAAACAGAGGCTTGAGATACAAGGTACTGGAGGGCAGGCAATGAGCACTTACTATTCAGAGGCAGTTAAACTGATGACAGAATTCTAGGTCTGCAATAATGCATTGTGCACACAGTGGTCCACACACTGCTCTGCACTTAACATTGTGCCATGGTTTGTGTTAAATGCTTTTACCTTAAGAGAAACGAGAGAAATAGGAGGGAAGCTTTGACATTAATAGTCTCCTGATTGTGGTGATGCCTTTAATGGTATTGACACATGCCTAAATGTGTCAAGCTGAATACATTAAAATGTGTGTAGTTAGTGTAGCAAAAACACCTCTGTATGACTACTTTGTTTAGTGAGGTGCTGGGGATGGGTATGCTCTATTTACCAATTTTACCTCCACTCTTTGTTTTCCTGTGGAGAAGTATCATTGTGTAACTCAGGCTGGCTTTGAAATTGCTGTGCTGTCCACATCATCCTGATAGTTATAATCCTTCTCCCTCAACCTCCTCATCATGAGGATTAAATCATTATTAGTTCTTGCATCCCAGGATTGTTATCCACTACTAACACAGAAACAGCAACACACACACACACACACACACACACACACACACACACACACACACACTACTTTTTCTGACAGTATCCATGGAAATGTCCTAAGTCCATTTTAATGTAAATATTTAGTAAATGCATTCTTACTACAACTTCCATGTTCTGTCAATAACAAAGATGGAGATTCCAAATTTTCAATAAACCACAAGGCCCTGAGTTCTCACAGGTGATGACTTATGATTCCATCTTCTGACAGCAGTAGGAGTCAGAAAGGTCACTGAGTTCTAGCAAATATAAGATTGTTCCTAATCCAAGGAGAATATGCAGGGTTCCAGGGCCCTACACAAGTTGAAGAAACCCCAGACCATTAACTCACACATCACCAGTATTATAAGCTGATAGCTGACTTCAAATCTTCTGGAGTTAAAAACAATAGAAAATCATGCAATTCTTGATTCAAAATTTCCATCCATACCTTTGTGCTGTAAGCAATCTAAAACAATATTGGTTAACCGCAGGCATGTGTTCTGTTGTCTGTTGAGGGAGTCCAGGACACTTTTATAGGCATCACACTCCAAAGACTTATTTCCCAGCATTTCTTCATTTAAATAGCTTTCATTTTTCATTGTGCTGTAGTTATGGTGGAGGTTGTTTAGAGCTTCCTGCAGTTCATGTTTTTCTTGACTATACTGAAAAACTAAAATTAGTAGTAGACATAACATCAAAAATGCTCATAAGATGTACATATTGAAATTAAGATTTGAGAAAAGTCTTCATGTTGACAGCCAACACATGTCATTACTTTACTTTGTACTTAAACATTTGTAAATTAGCACTACAATTAACTCACAATAGAAATACATAAACTGATGTTTTTCTCTATAGGTAAGTTGACTGTAAAGTAAGTGAATAAAATTATGGTGTAAGTAACTTTCAACTACTTGATGGTTACAGCATAAATGCCTAATTAAAATGTTCAGCAAATACTTAATGCACCATGAAAATTTGAACTAAAAACTAATAAGAAATGGCACAATTCTTATTGGAGTATATGGAAATTAAAATATCCACATATTTAACTATGTTCAAGTGTAGCCTGGAAGTGATTTTTCTCTCTATACATGTAGAAATCCAATAAAGTTTAAATTTTAATGTTGCTGTACAGATGAAGTCTCTTTACTTAACTATGACCTCAATATACACTGAGGGAAAATGTATAGGTCATCATTTTTTTTGCACAGCTATTCAGCTCAATATGTTTACTTAAAATTAACAATTACCTGAGTTCAGAAAGCAGACTATCAAGTCCTTAGAAGGAAAGCTTGGATTACTCAATGATACAATTCACAGACCACATGATGCTCAAGAAGAAGAATGATCAAAGTGCAGACCCTTCAGTCCTTCTTAAAAGGGGAACAAAACAATTCTTAGGAGGAAACACGGAGACAAGTTTTGAGCAGAGACTGAAGGAAAGACCATCTGGGGACTGCCCTACCTCAGGATCCAGCCCATACACATACAGCCACCAAACCCAGACAATACTGCTGATGCCAAGAAGTACATGCTAACAGAAGCCTGATATAACTATCTCCTGAAAGACTGCCAGAACATGACAAATAGAGAAGCAGATGCTTGCAACCAACCATTGAACTGAAAACAGTTAGAGGAAGGATTGAAAGAGTTGAAGGGGTTTGTAACACTATAAGAACAATACCAACCAAACAGAACTCCCAGGGACTAAACCATCATTCAAAAAATATAAATGGGAAGACGTATGGCTCCAGCTGCATATGTAGCAGAGGATGGCCTTGTTGGGCACTAATGGGAGGAGAAACCCTTGGTCCTGCCAAGGCTTGCCTCCCTGCCCCTCAGTGTAGGGAAATGTCAGGGCAAGGAGGCGGGAAGTGGTGGATGGATGGGTGGTGAACACCCTCATAGAAGAAGGGGGAGGGGGAGTAGTATAGGAGGTTTGTGGATAGAAAACCAGGAAATGGGATAACATTTGAAATGTAAATATGTAAAAATATCCAATAAAAAGTAAATAAAATTAAAAGTTAAAAAAAGAGAAGGAATATAACCAAGAATGACATAGAACCAAGTAGCTCCCAACTACCCTAGGCCTAAGAAATTTGGTATTTAAAAGAAGAGGACATTGTATTATGCCAGATAAAAAATAAAAGTCAAGATATGTTTTCTTATTCCCTGATTATAGGCAGAATAATAGAGTATGATAACTGCATGATTCGTGTCTCAGATTATTCCTTAAATAGAAAGTCAAAGAAGATATATCTGAGTTACTCACTGTGTGTCACCAACACTGCCACAGTTACAAGGAGAATGGAACAGAGTATTCCAAGAGGTATCATGATAAGATGCCAGGAGACTGAACACCCTTTTAAAAAAGCAAGAAAATCATCACTAAAAAAAAGAACACACCTCAATACTAGTTAAATTTCGTGGAGCATGGAAACAAGGGGATATTTGTCGCTAACGTTTTTACAGAAGTCCCTGATACAAACTGTCTGAAAATATGCCTTTAAATTTGTATATTTCTGTCTAAAATGAACACAAAGTAGAAGTCCTACTTGTGTGATGTTTCACAAGATTTTGAACTTATTTTACCCTTTGCATTGTATTGTGAATCCTACGTACTCAGCTTAGGAGTAGGTGACAAGCATGTGCTCTCACTACAGAATCAAAAATGCATCAGGAAAGCACTGGAATCACAGACACACTCCAAACACAATAATCCAAACTAGAGCATTCACTCTACCAAAAAGGATGGAGACTTACGATGGAGAAGAAGGAACTAGAAATGAATAATCTTGAGAACTGTTAGAAAAATGAAGCTGTTCTGGATCTGACTTTCATCCAGCCCCATTTTGCAGGGGCCTTAAAGTCAACTCTGTTTTTTTCATAAGATCTATTTTTTCTCTACACAAATACAAAATGCATGTGAAGTGTTCACATTGAGAAAGTCAAGCTTCTGATTATCACTATATCAAATAAGTTAAGGTTCTCTGTTTGGAATTCAACTGTGACAGTGTGTACAGAATGAGGAGAAACAGAGAAGAGAAAATTGATATTTTTCTCATTTTCATTAACAAATTTAGTTATTCTTTGACATTTTTGGAAACCACAGTGTAGTTTACACATTCCCATATCCACTACTCTCTCTCATCCTTTCTCTTCCTCTGCAACTTTCTTCTTAGGAAGAAACTTCCTTTTCTGATGGACAAATCTTGCTGCTTTGTTGCATTAGTTATGGGAAATATATAGGGGAATGTCCAGGGGTAGGAAAGGGTGATGGATGGATATAGAAGAAGGGAGGTTATGAGATAGGGGGCTCATGTCCGGGAAACCAGGAAAGGGAATTACATTTGAAATGTAAATAAGAAAATCCAATAAAAGAAAAAAAGACAAAACACTTTCTCTGAGAATGAGACTATTGTTTCTGGTGCACATTTTACATTTCCTTAAGGTTTTATTCTCTAGAACACTTGATGTTTCTTCAGATTCTTGTTTGCTATTTTAAAGTTTTCAGAATTCTTCTTGACTAGACTAAGTATATACTTCATAATGATTCCTCAAGTTTGACATAATGTCAAGCTTTTTGCATCACCATTCACAATAACATTTTACTTATAGACCCCCATCATTCTACTCTGACCATCTGATATTTATTTTTAGTTGTACACTAACAACTAGAAGAAGAATTAGGGTTATAATTTCTTTCTTCTTTTCTTTTACTTTTAAAATTGATTATTTTTCTTTTAAACTTACTTTAGAACAATTTTGTATATTATTACTCTCCAACTAATATTCTCTTATCTCCCTCCCATCCTTGTACAAAACAAGCCAAGATGAAATGGAAGGTTATAGTTTTGAACAGAAATAGCCATTGCTTTCAAAAGTAAAAAGGCACAATTTATAGAAATAGGTGAATTTAGTCACTTAAAACACTTACCTCTGTGGCTAGTTTCTCTGGGCCCTTGAGTCTCATCTGTCTTCACTTGGTTCTGTAACCCTGAAGAATTATGAAATCTCAAAGTTGAGTAAGTGACCTCCTGCTCACTCATTTTGGAAGTATGTGAAGTATGTTCTCTGTTAAAATGTGGCCTTGAGTGATTTCTAAAGAAAAGGTTGAAATGTCCACATTTAGGAAGGTACCTAGATCTGGTGTTATGATGGGATATGAAGGGGTAGGGTCTGATTAATTCCTTTAAGGATCCAAATATCATAACATTGACTGGCCCTGGTTTCCATTATAGGTGATAATTTTTTTGCAGATTTCCATTTAAAATGTTTATATTTCTAATGGTCATAGCAATTATTATTAAGAAATATGGAAAGAACTCAAGTCACCATAATATTGCCACAGTCTGTTCAAAATATTCAACATATAAAATGTTACTAAAATTAGCACCACTGATAAACTTTCAATTAATCTGCTCAGCTAAAAGATTCGAAGCTTTCTGAATAAATAAAAATTTTGCTTTAAAATTATTTATACATTTTGATAAACGCACGACTATGAAAATGTTATTGCAGTATTTTCAATTAAACATTTCAGTCAGAGTTTCCCAGACACTACTTTCAAAAGAATATTTGAAAAATGATCCTGCAGGTGATTTAAGATTTATAGATACTTCTTGGGTCAAAGCCCCAAACAGCTGAGATGTCCAACCTCTCCACTCAGTCGTAGTCTACACATACCTCTCCATGGTTGGACAAGGTAAATGGTTTCAACTACAAAAGATCCTACTGAGTGGGGTAATCCAGTCCTAGAAAGACAAATGCCCCATGCTCTCTCTTTTATGAGGCTCCTGGTGGAAAGTTACCATGAATGTTATGTAACCTGGAGTAACTTCAGCAACCAGGAAAGTAGAAAAGGGCAATTGCAGGGATAGGGTATGGGGAGCAAGAGAGAGAGAGGCATAGAGGATACAATATGAAGTTTTAATCTCAAATCATCCCATGTAAAATTATGTCACATATAATATATGAGCACATGATGTTCTCAGTTGTGGGTATAAAAAATATTTTTTTTCATTATTCAGCATACATGAGCTAATGTCCACGAAGAACACAATCTGATAATAGATAACAATGTAGTAATAAATAGTATTTGTAACCAACCTTACCCCATTACATTAATAAGTAAGCTGAGAGACTGCAGATAATAACAATAACAAGCTGCACATGAACTAACATTCTTATCTAGTTTTTTAGTTTATGGTGTTTTCGGACATTATTTACCTTTTACTTTATTTTTTGAGAAAAAAATCCTTCTATTACAGAATTATCTTTTGAAATTGTTATTTATTATTATTATTCCTCTTGGGGTGGAGCTGTCCAAGCCAATGTGCAAGTGTTCAGAGGAAAAGTTTACAAAGTGAGTTCTCTCACTCTACCTTCAAGTTGGCTTCAGGGATCAAACTAGGTGGTCAGTCAGGCTTGTGTAGCAAGTACATTTAAACTCTGAGTCATCTCACCTGTCTCTTATAATGATATCTGTCAGAAGGATAACATATAAACATGTGACCCTGTTAAATAGTTATGAACTCCATAGATTCCTCTACTTTAATTTTTTAGCACATAATGCAAGTCACACCATACTCTGGAAGAAAACAACCAGTGCAGAATTGCAGTTTTCAGATGCTGCCAGAGTTAACCTGATCTAACACAACCAACAGGGCTTCCCCATCAATTTTGCTCTTATGTCACACCATATGAAATTCTCTAGAGTGTACTTGATTATTTGATATAAAAACAAGAGAAGGTGTTACCTGTGTCTCTTCTCAGAGGTGATTCTGGTAGAAGTAATTGATCCCCCAATTGGGGAAAAGTTGGCCTTTCCCAGTCTGTATAACATAAGAGGCTCCAAGAGGAGAGGTAGAAATAAATTTCCTCCAAGTGATACTCCAGCTCACGATTTTCTGCCCTTCCTCTTTACCAAACTGAAAAGAGGAAGTAGCTTAATTTATGCTGTCTCTGAGAGGAAAGGCAGGCACCAACATATTGTGCCAGATGCTACAAAAAAAAACAAAAAACAAACAAAAACAAAAAAGCCCAGATGTCCATAAATAATATTTGAAGACAGAAAATGAACACTCCTGCAGAGAGAGCAAAACCAGTGTTCCTAGCAAACCCACTAGAAAAAAGAAGGACTGAAGTTCCACAGCTATAGTTTTGTAATAGGCAGTTGGAAATTTTCTCTCATGTTACTATTTTTTAAATGTTACTGCTTGATTTTATTTATGAAAATTGCAGCTAAGTATGTATTAGGAATGTCTTAAGCACTCACATTTCCACTGGTAAAGTCTTCCTTTATAGTTGTCTAGCTTTTAAATCATAGATAATATTTACTATGAACCATTGATGTCATTCCACATGAAGTGGTTTTACTGCTAAAGTTTTTTTTCATGGTGTGGGGAAATCAAATCTAAGACAATGAACATGGTCAGTAAATATACTTCCCCTGAGGTACAGACTCAATCTAGGTTTTGCTTTGATCTGGTGTTTTTCTTGTTTGTTTTGTTTTGGTTTGTTTATTTGTTTGTTTTGTTTTTTGTTGGGTTTGGTTTTGTTTTGTTTCTTTGATGTTGGTTTCTTTGTTGTTTGAGGCAGTTGTAACTCACTCTGTAGCACAGGTGACTTCATACTTTAGTCCTCTGGTCTCATTCTCCTACTGCTGGATTTACATCTGTACATCACCAACCTAGAGCATGTTTCTGATCCATATTTTCTAATAAATAATAAGCATTTCTTCATTTTATATTGTTCTCCATATATCTAAAGCATATATAATTATTAATCACACATAAACATATCTATATCTATATCTATATCTATATATCTACATATATATCTACTTATATATGTATTATATATATGCATATATATATTACATGAATTAGATAATCCTCAACTACTGAACATTCTAGTTGTTATACTTTTTGTTGTTTTTAGTTTAGAAACTTCATGGGAGATACATGTTAATACATAATATTTAGAACATATTTAGAAAGACGTTTTACGCATGAAGTCATGGATTCAAGAAGATTTAAGGAACTTTGATATAGATCATTACATAACAGCTAGTTCATTTACAGTCTACCAGTTAGACATGAAAATATTCACAACTGATGTTTTTAGAGATGAGATAAAGCAATCAATTCTTGTATAAGTTTGCCTATGAGTTTATGATGAGAATTCCTGGAAAGAAACTGTTTCAGCAAAGACTGGTTTACTGATTAAACCATAGTGGAGATTTGGAATGTTGTGGGCCTAGCCTAGTCCTCCAAGTTGCCATTCCTTGCCCACCTGTGTCAAAACTAACATTCTTTGAGTAATAGATAAAACTTTCATGGAGTCTACAAACTTAGCAAACCTGTAACTTCCATCAACCTGAAGGTTAAAAATGTCATCTGATGACCTCCTGAAAATCTTGCCCTCCTTGCTGTAACCACCTCTCTGATGTACCCACCAATATATGCTAAATTTGACTTGATTTATGATTTTCTCAGTTCTGCAAAAGCACAACAATTCAGGAAATTGGAAACTGCTTCCACATTGGGACACAAAGCCATCGTCACTGAAAGTGGTTTGAGAATATACTATCATTTATTCCTTTTACGGTGAAAGCTAGTTTTTGTATCAACAGTCCTTCATTCATATATCTTATTGAGCCAATGAGACCCCGTATTCTAACCATGCTGAAGACTTGAGGCAGGTCACTGACCAGGTACAGTTCAGAATAGGGCTGTGATTGGCATGTGCAAAGACCAAGGCCTGACCTTGAACAGCACAATAATGATAAATAATAACAATAGTACAAATAATAATCATAACAACACAATGATAATCATAATAGAGAGGAGGTAAAATACTCTTAGATTTCAATAGTTTGTTGCTATGACCTAACACTTTTCAGACTAGGCTCAAATCTCTCAATTAACTGTACATCATTTGATTATAGCTTTTAAAACATACTGGCTTGAAGATCCTGGACAGATATCATACAGACCCTAAGAGAACACAAATGCCAGTCCAGGTTACTGTATCCTGCAAAACTCTAAATTAACATAGATGGAGAAACAAAGATATTCCATGACAAAATGAAATTTACACAATATCTTTCTACAAATCCAGCACTACAAAGGATAATAAATGGTAAAGCCCAACATAAGGAGGCAAGCTATACCCTAGAAGAAGCAAGAAACTAATCGTCTTGGAAACAAAACAAAGAGAAGAAAAGCACACAAACATCCAAATATGAATAAAACAGGAAGCAATAATCACTATTCCTTAATATCTCTCAACATCAATGGCCTCAACTCCCCAATAAAAAGACATAGATTAACAAACTGGATACGCAACGAGGACCCTGCATTCTGCTGCCTACAGGAAACACACCTCAGAGACAAAGACTGACACTACCTCAGAGTGAAAGGCTGGAAAACAACTTTCCAAGAAAATGGTCAGAAGAAGCAAGCTGGAGTAGCCATTCCAATATCAAATAAAATCAATTTTCAACTAAAAGTCATCAAAAAAGATAAGGAAGGACACTTCATATTCATCAAAGGAAAAATCCACCAAGATGAACTCTCAATCATAAATATCTATGCCCCAAATACAAGGGCACCTACATACGTAAAAGAAACCTTACTAAAGCTCAAAACACACATTGCACCTCACACAATAATGGTAGGAGACTTCAACACCCCACTCTCATCAATGGACAGATCATGGAAACAGAAATTAAACAGAGACGTAGACAGACTAAGAGAAGACATGAGCCAAATGGACTTAACAGATATTTATAGAACATTCTATCCTAAAGCAAAAGGATATACCTTCTTCTCAGCTCCTCATGGTACTTTCTCCAAAATTGACCATATAATTGGTCAAAAAACGGGCCTCAACAGGTACAGAAAGATAGAAATAATCCCATGCGTGCTATCGGACCACCATGGCCTAAAACTGGTCTTCAATAACAATAAGGGAAGAATGCCAACATATACGTGGAAATTGAACAGTGCTCTACTCAATGATAACCTGGTCATGGAAGAAATAAAGAAAGAAATTAAAGACTTTTTTAGAATTTAGAGAAAATGAAGGTACAACATACTCAAACTTATGGGACACAATGAAAGCTGTGATAAGAGGAAAACTCATTGCTCTGAGTGCATGCAGAAAGAAACAGGAAAGAGCATATGTCAGCAGCTTGACAGCACACCTAAAAGCTCTAGAACAAAAAGAAACAAATACACCCAGGAGGAGTAGAAGGCAGGAAATAATCAAACTCAGAGCTGAAATCAACCAAGTAGAAACAAAAAGGACCATAGAAAGAATCAACAGAACCAAAAGTTGGTTCTTTGAGAAAATCAGCAAGATAGATAAACCCTTAGCCAACTAACAAGAGGACACAGAGAGTGTATCCAAATTAACAAAATCAGAAATGAAAAGGGAGACATAACTACAGATTCAGAGGAAATTCAAAAAAATCATCAGATCTTACTATAAAAGCCTATATTCAACAAAACTTGAAAATCTACAGGAAATGGACAATTTCCTAGACAGATATAAGGTACCGAAGTTAAATCAGGAACAGATAAACCAGTTAAACAACCCCATAACTCCTAAGGAAATAGAAGCAGTCATTAAAGGTCTTCCAACCAAAAAGAGCCCAAGTCCAGACGGGTTTAGTGCAGAATTCTATCAGACCTTCATAGAAGACCTCGTACCAATATTATCCAAACTATTCCACAAAATTGAAACAGATGGAGCACTACTGAATTCCTTCTATGAAGCCACAATTACTCTTATACCTAAACCACACAAAGACCCAACAAAGAAAGAGAACTTCAGACCAATTTCCCTTATGAATATCGACGCAAAAATACTCAATAAAATTCTGGCAAACCGAATCCAAGAGCACATCAAAACAATCATCCACCATGATCAAGTAGGCTTCATCCTAGGCATGGAGGTATGGTTTAATATACGGAAAACCATCAATGTGATCCATTATATAAACAAACTGAATGAACAAAACCACATGATCATTTCATTAGATGCTGAGAAAACATTTGACAAAATTCAATACCCCTTCATGGTAAAAGTCCTGCAAAGAATAGCAATTCAAGGCCCATTCCTGAACATAGTAAAAGCCATATACAGCAAACCAGTTACTAACATTAAACTAAATGGAGAGAAACTTGAAGCAATCTCACTAAAATCAGGGACTAGACAAGGCTGCCCACTCTCTCCCTACTTATTCAATATAGTTCTTGAAGTTCTAGCCAGAGCAATCAGACAACAAAAGGAGGTCAAGGGGATACAGATCGGAAAAGAAGAAGTCAAAATATCACTATTTGCAGATGATATGATAGTATATTTAAGTGACCCCAAAAGTTCCACCAGAGAACTACTAAAGCTGATAAACAACTTCAGCAAAGTGGCTGGGTATAAAATTAACTCAAATAAATCAGTAGCCTTCCTCTACACAAAAGAGAAACAAGTCGAGAAAGAAATTAGGGAAACGACACCCTTCATAATAGTCCCAAATAATATAAAGTACCTCGGTGTGACTTTAACCAAGCAAGTAAAAGATTTGTACAATAAGAACTTCAAGACTCTGAAGAAAGAAATTGAAGAAGACCTCAGAAGATGGAAAGATCTCCCATGCTCATGGATTGGCAGGATTAATATAGTAAAAATGGCCATTCTACCAAAAGCGATCTACAGATTCAATGCAATCCCCATCAAAATACCAATCCAATTCTTCAAAGAGTTAGACAGAACAATTTGCAAATTCATCTGGAATAACAAAAAACCCAGGATAGCTAAAACTATCCTCAACAATAAAAGTACTTCAGGGGGAATCACTATCCCTGAACTCAAGCAATATTACAGAGCAATAGTGATAAAAACTGCATGGTATTGGTACAGAGACAGATAGATAGACCAATGGAACAGAATCGAAGACCCAGAAATGTACCCACACACCTATGGTCACTTGATTTTTGACAAAGGAGCCAAAACCATCAAATGGAAAAAAGATAGCATTTTCAGCAAATGGTGCTGGTTCAACTGGAGGTCAACATGTAGAAGAATGCAGTTGGATCCATGCTTATCACCTTGTACAAAGCTTAAGTCCTAGTGGATCAAGGACCTCCACATCAAACCAGACACACTCAAACTAATAGAAGAAAAACTAGGGAAGCATCTGGAACACATGGGCACTGGAAAAAATTTCCTGAACAAAACACCAATGGCTTATGCTCTAAGATCAAGAATCGACAAATGGGATCTCATAAAACTGCAAAGCTTCTGTAAGGCAAAGGACACTGTGGTTAGGACAAAACAGCAACCAACAGATTGGGAAAAGATCTTTACCAATCCTACAACAGATAGAGGCCTTATATCCAAAATATACAGAGAACTGAAGAAGTTAGACCTCAGGGAGACAAATAACCCTATTAAAAAATGGGGTTCAGAGCTAAACAAAGAATTCACAGCTGAGGAATGCCAAATGGCTGAGAAACACCTAAAGAAATGTTCAACTTCTTTGGTCATAAAGGAAATGCAAATCAAAACAACCCTGAGATTTCACCTCACACCAGTGAGAATGGCTAAGATCAAAAACTCAGGTGACAGCAGATGCTGGTATGGATGCGGAGAAAGAGGAACACTCCTCCATTGTTGGTGGGATTGGAGACTGGTACAACCATTCTGGAAATCAGTCTGGAAGTTCCTCAGAAAATTGGACATTGAACTGCCTGAGGATCCAGCTATACCTCTCTTGGGCATATACCCAAATGATGCCCCAACATATAAAAAAGACACGTGCTCCACTATGTTCATTGCAGCCTTATTTATAATAGCCAGAAGCTGGAAAGAACCCAGATGCCCTTCAACAGAGGAATGGATACAGAAAATGTGGTACATCTACACAATGGAATATTACTCAGCTATCAAAAACAATGACTTTATGAAATTCGTAGGCCAATGGTCGGAACTGGAAAAAATCATCCTGAGTGAGGTAACCCAATCACAGAAAAACACACATGGTATGCACTCATTGATAAGTGGCTATTAGCCCAAATGCTTGAATTACCCTAGATGCCTAGAACAAATGAAACTCAAGAGGGATGATCAAAATGTGAATGCTTCACTCCTTCTTTAAAAGGGGAACAAGAATACCCTTGGCATGGAAGAGAGAGGCAAAGATTAAAACAGTCACAGAAGGAACACCCATCCAGAGCCTGCCCCACATGTGGCCCATGCATATACAGCCACCCAATTGGGCAAGACGGCTGAAGCAAATAAGTGCAGGCCGACAGGAGCCGGATGTAGATCTCTCCGGAGAGACACAGCCAGAATACAGCAAATACAGAGGCGAATGCCAGCAGCAAACCACTGAACTGAGAATAGGACCCCCGTTGAAGGAATCAGAGAAAGAACTGGAAGAGCTTGAAGGGGCTCGTGACCCCATATGTACAACAATGCCAAGCAACCAGAGCTTCCAGGGACTAAGCCACTACCTAAAGACTATACATGGACTGACCCTGGACTCTGACCTCATAGGTAGCAATGAATATCCTAGTAAGAGCACCAGTGGAAGGGGAAGCCCTGGGTCCTGCTAAGACTGAACCCCCAGTGAACTAGATTGTTGGGGGGAGGGCGGCAATGGGGGGAGGATGGGGAGGGGAACACCCATAAAGAAGGGGAGGGGGGGGATTAGGGGGATGTTTGCCCGGAAACCGGGAAAGGGAATAACATTCGAAATGTAAATAAGAAATACTCAAGTTAATTAAAAAAAAAAACAAAAACAAAAAAACTTACTGGCTTGTTTTTGATGAAAACAGTTTGGATCGTTCTTCAAATAAAGTGACAGTGATTAACTAAGCACTGGGAAATGGTGGGTGGTATGAAACTAGAAGAGGAACTGCACTAACATATTGTGTGTGTGTGGGTGTGTGCATGCATGCATGTGTGTGTTTGTGTGTGTGTGTGTGTGTGTGTGTGTGTGTGTGTTTCCCAGAATCTTTGCGTGCATATAAATCATGTGGTGTACATGGGGTTAAGAGCAAAATTTGGGGGAGTTAGTTCATTTCTTATATGAAGGTTTCCATGGATCAAATTTGGGGATGTCGTCTGACTTATGTGGCCAGTGATTTTACCCACAGAGACATCTTGAAAGTCCTATTTTTGGCTCTTTAACCCAAATATATATTAGTCACCATTAAAGTCTGCCATTATCATACAACTTAGGTCCCCTGAAACAGTTGACAGATTTTAACTCATCCCAAAAATATAAGAAAAGTTCAGTGTGGATGCTTCCACAATACCTCCAGCTAGCTTCTTTTGTCTCTATTTCCTTCCCCTGGGGAAATCCCTCTATTTCTAGCCACCCCCCACACACACACACACTTAGAGGACAAGGGAAATGCAAAGGAGAAACAGGAGTGTTGAAACACAGTATCCCAGTAGAGTCAGATGCTTTTGATGTCAGCTTTCCACAGGAAAGACCCTGAAGAAGTCAGCTGACTTACTTGTGAATGAACCACTAACACTGGACTATGCTCCAAATACATCATCAATCCTTACACAGAATATGGATACAATTAACACTTAGAAGAGTCAGCATTTTAGCTTGCTACAATGCATGAGTCTGGCAGCTGAGGTGTCATGAGTAGACACACCAACCCATGCTCTTGGCACTTCATGTAAGTCCCATCATTCACAAATTCTTTGACTACTATAAATCTGAAGGCCTGTTTTTTACAGGATTGCTGTAAAGGTTTAATAAAATATGCAAATAACATTTTGTTTTCTTTTGTGTGAGACAATGACTCCCTATCCCTGCCTGGACTGGAACTCACCGTATAGACTAGATTGGCCTCTAAATAGGAGAGATTACATGACTTTTCCAAGTGCTGGGATTAAAGGAATGAATCACCACACCCGACTTCAAATAAATTTTTCGATCATACATTGGCAAATGGATAGTAAGTTGCAGTTAACATTAAAGATTATTACTTGCAGTTCAAGAGTTGAATCTTTCCTTAGCATATAAATCTGAGGAAAACATTGACTTTTCAAGCCTGTGTTTTCATGTGGTTGTCAAGAGTGTGTTAGGTACTTCCTAGGTTTTGAGTAACTGTAGTAGGAAATGTAGACAGAAGTGTGTAGATTACAAAAGATTTTTTTGAGTTTTTTAACCTCCAGAAGTTCCTCTAAGACATAAAATACACTAGATTTTCTACCTGATCATTTTCAAGAGTTCAGGTGTTTGAAAGTACAAGACAGGGAGGGTATATGAGCTAAAGTGAGAAGCCGACACATCTATGCACTGAGCCATTGCTGCTCTAGGAAAACCACATTCCTCCCTATAATAATGGTGCTGAGAACGTTTTGCAATTTTACCTCTGCTGAAAGGGTGTTACCCTTACCACAGAGGCTAACCACATGCATAAGGCATACTTTGTTGTACTTTCTGCATATTGTTTACCTTCTGTAGCATCATGCGAAGATTGAGCAAGAACTACAGAGATGTTTGTTCATTACTATGATCATAACATTAATGGGAGATGAAGGGCTACCAGTAGAGTTGATGAAGGAAGATGGCAATTAACAGAAACTAAACAGTAATTGGATGATTCTTCTTTTTACAGAGATAGAAGAATGCTCAGAACTGTAGAGTCAAAGAGCAGCAGCTTCTACTGAGCACTGTAATAAATAAGATCTGAATTTATAGAAAAATGTAAACTATTAAAGAACCCAATTAACATTGAAAAATATAGTTACTTCAGTCTGAAGTGATTGACACTCTCAATGTGGTTCTTTGACCAAAGTGCACCATAAAACAGGAAGCACAAAAATTAACACGATCAGCTAATGAAACAGAGATGTGAAAAAATGTGGAGAATTTTTTTGCTTTTGGGAGTTTTCTAAATTTAGTTTTTGTAAATAAAATACAGCAATAACAACAAATTTACAAAATCCCCACTACTACTACTACTACTACTACTACTACTACTACTACTACTACTACTTCTCTCTCTCTCTCTCTCTCTTACACACACACACACACACACACACACACACACACACACACACACACGAATTTACATTCATTTCCTTGGCTAATTTTATGTAAAAACCTTTAGTGGGAAAACCACATCTGGCCATTCTCTTATGTTGAGACAGATACAATCCAAATACCACATTCAAACCTTCCATTCAGACACTTGGACCTCAGCGCTATCATTGTACAGCTGCAGGCTGCTCTTTCTGCCCCAGGCTGAGGTGAGGGACACCAGCCTGAGGAAAGAATGGGCTGATCACTTGCTTCACAGGGAGCAGTGGCTACTCCTGGCTAGTGTTCCACTTCTATGTATTTCTGTCTTAAGGAGGAACTTACACAGCTATGAAATATAGTAAACTTTACAGGACATAAGAAAACCCCCAAAAAACTCTATTTTGAGATTTCCTGTGCTTTTATCGATTCCACCTTTTGCATTTATACTCACAGCTATTATGACAGTGTGCCTATTCTGCCTACACACTTAATCCTTGATGGGACTAAGCACTAAGAGTAAGAAAATGAGAAAGATCATCCAGGAATGTAGTTAGCATGATAAAAGGGATGCACAAGAGAGTTTTGTGTGGATATCTGGACTCTTCAAATTCATTCTTGGAGAAGATAGTTAGGCTACAATCCATAAAACCTTTGCTTCTTTAGTCTTTGTTTTCTCCCTGTGTCATACTGCAGAGCAGAGGCTTTATTCCAACTCCACTACCTCCTCTGTGGAATCTGAAGGCTCACCTCATCCTCCTTAAAGCACTCATTATTTCAAGCATTTTTGATGCTTGCTGTGATAATTAAGATTGGCTTGGAGCTAAAACAGATCTAGAACATGTGATCTTCCTCCATTAGTCCTGTTAGTCTGGGATAACAATGTGAGCTACCTGAGTCCAGCTTTCATATCATTCCTGTGCTGTTGACTTTATATTATTCTTGTTTGAATGAGAAGTTTTATTCTGGTTCATTATCCAGTAAGCCTAGAATTATAGCTATTAAAATAATCAAATCGCTATATGGTGCAACTTACACCTTAACTATTTCTAACAGCTCTCATACATTATGAGTAAAGATGTAGTGCAATAGTAGGATATTCAAATAATATTTGCTATTATTCATGTTCCTAATAGCAATATTCACATGTTGGCTAGAGAGATGACTAGGCAGTTCAGAGCAGTGGCTATTCTTCCAGAGGACCTAGATTCATTCCCAGTATCCACATGAAATTAAGTTCTTTGTGAATTTTTAGTCTTTGGACATTTATGTGATTATTATTAACTTTAATTTACCACAAATTAGAATCAGCTGCTTTTAGAATCATCATTTTCAGGCTTCCATCATGGATTAAGAACCAGCTGCTCTCTAGGAATCTTAAAGTATTTGATGTCACATTGGTGCAATTGATGTATCCAGGCATATGGACTGAGCAACCACTAAGTTGTCAGCTTCCCCAGTAAGAGACAGCCATCGTGGAACTACGCCATATATTGAGACACCAGCCTCAAGGACCAAACAAATAAATGGATCTTCAACTTACCTGTTTGATACAACCATTGTTAATTGTTTAACATGAGCAAAACTAATAAATCTTTATATATGTTGTCTTAGTTTCAATTCCTAGTTTGAATAAAAAAATGTCCCCATAAGCTCATATATTTGCATGCTTTGTCAACAAGGAGTGAAACAATTGAGAATGATCAGGAGGTGTGTGTTTCTTTGTTGCAGTAAGTATGGCTTTGTTGTAAGAACTGTGCAACTAGAAATAGTCTTTGAAGTTTCAAAGCCAAACACCCTCCCAGTAACTGTCTCTGTCTCTGTCTCTGTCTCTGTCTCTGTCTCTGTCTCTGTCTCTGTCTCTCTCTCTCTCTCTCTCTCTCTCTCTCTCTCTCTCTCTCTCTCTCTCCCTCTCTCTCCCTCTCTCTCAAGATCCAGATAAAGAATTCTCTGTTTCTTCTCCAGCACTATGTCTGGCTGGATGCTGTCATGTTTCCTACCAGGGTGATGATGGAGTAAACATCTAAAGCTATAGACACAGTCCACTTGTTTTTCTGTATAAAATTTACAATGATCATGGTGCCTCTCCACAGCAAGAGAACTTTCACCATGGCATATGTATATGTATATATGTATGTGTATGTGTGTTTGTGTTTGTGATTTTGTGTCTCCTCTCTGTTTTGTTCTTTCTTTTTTTTTTTTTTTTGGTCTATAGATTGGCCAGATTGTTTATCTTACAGGAATTCCAAAGACTGTGTGCACACTTGACTAACAAAATAATTTTTCCTCTCTTTCTTTTTATACTGATGGTTTAAATAAATGGAATGGTAGTGACATGTTCTATGCTTAGCTTTCACCAAATCTTGTCACAGTGGTACAAATATCTATCTCCACAAAAGAAACAGACAGAGTACTACCAAATTCCTTCTATGAAGCCACAATTACTCTTATGCATAAACCACATGAAGGCCCAAAAAAGAAAAACCTCAGACCAATTTCCCTTATGAATACAGACACAAAAATATTCAATAAAATTATTGCAAACTGAATCCAAGAACACATCATAACGATCATCCATCATGATCAAATAGGCTTCATCACAGGGATGCAGGGATGGTTCAATAACAGAAATCCATCAGTGTAATCTACTATATAAACAAATTCAAAGATGAAAACCACATGATCATTTCATTAGATGCTGAGAAAGCATTTGACAAAATTCAACACCCATTCATGATAAAAGTCCTGGGATGATCAGGAATTCAAGACCCATACCTAAATTATAGTAAAAGCCACATACAGCAAACCAGTAGCTAACATTAAACTAAATGGAGAGAAACTTGAAGCAATTCCACTAAAATCAGGGACTAGACCATGCTGCCCACTCTCTCCCTACTTATTCATTGTAGTACTCAAAGTCCTAGCTAGAAAAATCAGAAACAAAAGGAGGTCAAAAGGATACAAATTAGAAGGGCAGGAGTCAAAATATCACTATGTGCAGATGATATGATAGTATATTTAAGTGACCCCAAAAGTTCCACCAGAAAACTACTAAACCTGATAAACAATTCAGCAAAGTGACTGAATATAAAATTAACTCAAACAAATCAGTAGCCATCCTCTACTCAACGGATAAACAGGCTGAGAAAGAAATTAGGGAAACGACACCCTTCATAAGAGTCCCAAATAATATAAAATACCTTGGTGTGACTTTAACCAAGCAAGTGAAAGAACTGTATGACAAGAACTTAGAGTCTCTGAAGAAAGAAACTGAAGATCTCAGAAGATGGAAAGATCTCCCATGCTCACGGATTGGCAGGATTAATATAATAAAAATGGCCATTTTGCCACAAGAAATCTACAGATTCAATGCAATCTCCATCAAAATTCCATCTCAAGTATTTATAGAGATAGAAAGAGCAATTTGCAAATTCATTTGGAATAACAAAACCCCCAGGAGAGTGAAAACTATACTCAGTAATAAAAGAACTTCTGGAGGAATAGCCATCCCTGACCTCAAGCAATATTACTGAGCAATAGTGAAAAAAACTGCACAGTATTGATACAGATACAGGCAGATAGATCCATGGAAAACAATTGAAGATTCAGAAATAAATCCACACACTTTTGGTCACTTGGTCTTTGACAAAGGAACTAAAACCATTCAATGGAAAAAAGATAGCATTTTCAGGAAATGGTGCTGATTCAACTGGAGGTCAGCATATAGAAGAATGCAAATGGATCCATTCTTATCATCCTGTACAAAGCTTAAGTCAAAGTGGATCAAGGACCTTCACACCAAACTATATACATTCAAGCTAATAGAAAAAAATGTGGGGAAGAGTCTCGAACACATGGGCAATGGGGAAAATTTCCTGAACAATACACCTTAAGATCTAAGATCAAGAATCAACAAATGGGACCTCATAAAACTGCAAAGGTTCTGTAAGGCAAAGAACACAGTCATTAGGAGAAAATGGCAGGCAACAGATAGGGAAAAGATCTTTACTAATACTACATCCGATAGAATTTTAATATCCAAAATATACAAAGACCTCAAGATTCCATAGAACCAAATAACCTTAATAAAATTGGGATACAGAGCTAAACAAAAATTTCTCAGCTGAGGAATAGTGAATGGCCGAGAAGCACTTAAAGAAATGTTCAACATCCTTAGTTATTAGGGAAATGCAAATCTAAACAACCCTGACATTGCACCTCACACTAGTCAGAATGGCTAAGATAAAAACTCAGGTTAGAGTAGATCCTGGCAAGGATGTGGAGAAGAGGAACACTCCTCCATTGTTGGTGGGACTGCAAACTGGTATAACCACTCTGGAAATCAGTCTGGATTTTCCTCAGGAAACTGGACATTCCATTAACTGAGGACTCAGATATATCTCTCCTGGGCATATACCCAAAGTATGCTCCAACATACAACAAAGACACATGATCCACTATGTTCACAGCAGACTTATTTATAACAGCCAGAAGCTGGAAAACCCCAGATGTCCTGCAACAGAGGAAGGGATTAAAAAATGTGGTACATCTACACAATGGAGTACTACTTAACAATCAAAAATAATGCATTCATGAAGTTCATAGACAAATAGAATGACCTAGAAAATATCATGCTGAGTGAGGTAACCCAATCACAGCAAAACATACATGGTATGCACTCATTGATAAGTGGATGTTAGCCCAAAATTTTGAACTACCCAAGATGCAATCCACAGACCACAGTAAGCTCAAGGAGGATAACCAAAATGCGGATGCTTCAATCCTTCTCAAAGGGGGGAACAAAAATATCTATAGGAGGGGTTATGGAGGCAAAATTTAGAGCAGAGATTGTAGGTATGGTAATTCAGAGTCTGCCTCACATATGGCCATGAAAACTAGATAAGACTGATGAAGGTAAAAAGCATGCTGAAAGGGACTGGATATAGACCTCTCCTGAGTGACACAACCAGAGCATGTGAAATACAGAGGTGCAGAGGTAAATGCTAGCAGCAAACCACTAAACTGAGAATTGGACCCCCCTTGGAGAATTAGAGGAAGGATTGAAAGAGCTGAGGGGCTTTCAACCCTATAAGAACAACAATGCTAACCAACCAGAGCTTCCAGGGACTAAACCACTACTGAAAGACTATACATGGACTGACCCAGGGCTCCAACTGCATATGTAGGAGATAATAGACTTGTTGGGGCACCAGTGGAAGGAGAAGCCCTTGGTCCTACCAAGGTTGGACCCCCAGTGCAGGGAAATGTTGGCAGGGAGGTAAGGGGGTTGGATTGTCGGGGTAAACACCCTTATGGGGGAGGAGGAGGGGATAGGGGGCTTATGGACAGGACACCAGGAAAGGGAATAACACTTGAAATGTAAATAAAGAAGTATATTTAATACAAATTAAGTTCAAAGCAATAGTTTTATATGTTCACGACCTTGTGGAATCACGGGTAGTTTCCAGCTTTGGGCTATCACCAATTAGACTGCTATAGACATAGAGAACTATGTGTCCTTGTTATATTTTGGAGCATCTTTTGGGTATACGTCTAGGAGTGGTATCTCTGAATCATCATGTAGAATTATTTCCAATTGTCTCAGGAAATACCAGATTGATTTCCAGAGTGTTATTGTATTAGCAATACCACTTCTTTTTTCCACATCCTCACTAGCATCTGCTGTCACATACGTTTTTGGTCTTAGCCATACTGATTGGTATAAGGTGTAATCTCGCGGTGGTGGTAGGTGGAATCTCAGGGCCATTTTGATTTGCATTTTCCTGATGACTGAGGATGTTGAATGTATCTTTGGGTGCTTCTCTCTTGTTTGAAATTCCTCAGTTGAGAATTCTTTTGATATCTCTGTTCCCCATTTTTATTTGGTTCTCTGGATTCTAACTTCTTGAATTCTTTGTGTATATTGGATATTAGTCCTTTGTCTGATATAGGATTGGTAAACATCTTTTCACAATCACCCAATACTCCCAGGATCTAAATTCCCAACCAAAGAATACACACGGAAGGACCTGTGGCTCCAGCTACATATGTAGCAGAGAATGTCCTTATCTGGCATCAATAAGAGGGGAGATCTTTGGTCCTATGAAGGCTTTATAGCCTATTGTTAGGGGATGGTAGTGTGGTGAGGCAGGAGTGGGTATGTTGGTGGGGGAACACCATCATAGAAGCAAAGTGGAGGAGGTTGGGTTGAGCAGTTTGTGAAGTACAAACTGAGAAGGTAGACAACATTTGGAATATAAATAAGTAAAATAAACAATAAAAAAGAAGATAGAAATATCTTCTTTATACTACAGCCAGATTTTAATGAGAATTTCTTAATTGAAATTCTCTCTTCTCAGATGACTAGCTTTTGTCAAATTGTCAGAAAAACCAGACTGTATAATGATTCTTGAAGAGACACACATTTTTAAAACTCCTATTTCTTATGACTCACAGTTGGTACATTTTTGCATTACAAATTCCAAGGTCAAATTTAGTTTGCTCAATGCCAATGTAAGAAAGCGTAAGTCAGTAACCATTTTATAACAAAAAGATATTACACATGAATGCAATGATGATAATGTAGAAACATCCACAGTAGTATGATTCAGAAAATTGAAAATGTGCATATGTATTATGGAATAGGTTATATTATTAGGTCAATTATCAGGATCTGATATAGCACAGGCTAAGAATTAGTAGGTGGCCTTCCTGAGATAGTCTGCCTCAGATTATAATAATCTACAATGATTTGCTATTTTAGGGAGGACACAGGATAAAATCATTTTAGGAAGGATTCTTATTTTTAATATGTTTTTCCTATTATTATTAAACATATATGACAATCACTAGGAATTACCTCACTCTCTTGAGCAGATCTCTGCAGAACTACAAAGATGTACTGTCTTGCAGCAATGTTGTATGGACAAATAGATTGCTTCTTAATTCTGAATGATGATCCTATAAGAACTCCTAAAATTATATCAGTATTTATTAAACTCTTTTTGAGGGAGACTGCTATTAGGTCCTTTCTGACAGTTAAAACTACAATGAAAACTCTGCCAGTCTAGGTCACCAGTCAATTGCTTCTACTACTCAGAGCATTCCAAAAGGTAAAACCAAAAAAGTAAAACCAAAGGTTATATAAAAACCCTACAACTTATTATATGTGCAAAGATGGAAGATAAAATATTCATAAGGGGGTTGGGGATTTAGCTCAGTGGTATAGCACTTGCCTAGCAAGCACAAGGCCCTGGGTTCTGTCCCCAGCTCCGAAACAAAGAAAAGAAAAAAAATCACTAAGTCTATCTATAAAAACTTCCCTAGTACTCAGTTATAGTTATTAACCCTGTATGAACCTATGGAGCTATGACAGATCATGAAGGTTTAGCCAGGTAACTTCCCCTAATGGATATGCATGTAAACATTATGTGTTGTAAACTTCTATTTCAGTTTATGATAATGTATTAGGAAAGATGTGTTAGTGTTGAGGACAAAGAAAAGAGATAGAACTGAGCTGAGGAAAAATTTTTAGACAGAATACTTTTTAGTCAGATCTGAAAAGAACTGAGGATTTTTTTTTTATTCAGGATACAAGAGAACTTTTTAGACAGAACTAAACTCAAGTAGAACTTAGAAGTAAAACCATAGCATTGGGAGGAAAGACATTGAAAGTAAGAGCATTATTGTGACGTAAGAGCAGGAGGATATAAGCAAGAGTAGAAGGAAAATGCAGAATGGAACCACTTAAACATTAAAAGGGAACATAAAAAACTAACAAAGCAATATACAGAATGTAGAGAGAAAGAGGAAAAAGGAAGCTGTAGAGAGAGCAGAAGGAGCAGGCAGTCTTCTCAATATCATGGAACAGAACAGGTATTTTTTTTTAATAACAAGGCAGATTTAGTTTTATTAAAAGGGACAAAGATTTCTCTTTACAATCGTGTGTTTAATTCATTTAGCAGTAAAAGTGTAGAAGCCTTTTCATTTTCTATGCAATAAAGATTGGAACTGTTTTTTATCCAGAAAGAATTCTTTCTGTATTAATATTTGGTCTTTTGCTCCAAATGCACATATAAGTATGGATGAGCGTATGTGTGTAAACATGTAATTATGAGAATGCCTGCAAGATGAGACCAACTAGTTTGAATAGAATGTATAAATGCACATGCATGAATCCGTATATAAATTTATATGAATTTATACATATTTGCTTACTTAAAAGACTTTCCTTCTGTGAGCGCTATTCCTTTCTCTTGGTTCAATAGAAGTTTATTGCTCCAAACTTACCCCTAGCCTAACAAGCCAGAGGCATCTGGAAAAAAAAGGAAAAAGCCTCTAGTAATTAAAATTTTACTTAATTACCTGCTTAATTACAAGTATTAATTGCCTGAGCTATTGACCTTTAACTCTTATAATAAGCAAGAACATTTTTAGGACTTTTTAAAAGTTATCATCAGCACTCATATGATTAGAGAGCTAGAGCATTTGAAGACTCAAAAGGTGATGATTCTCTGGCCTCAAGCTGCTGTGTTTAGTAGGAAGGAAGATGGCTTCTGCTATGTTGTCAGATTTCAGAACATTTCATTTTCCACCTCAACTCTTGGCACAGCTGATAATGTTATATAGTTAAAACTTCAGTCATGAAGGGGTCACAATCATCACAAGAAACCACAAAGATAACAAAAAGTTTGATTTTTATTTTTCCTACCACTGTACTCTGATCTAGGGAATTTGTCCATTCACTTTACAGATACAGGGAAGGATTCTACCACAGTTGGCACCATGTATACCTTTAAAACTATAAACCGGACATCCTCAACTTGCTTGTAATGACTGTATTGCCACCAAAACACTATAAAACAAAAATATAATGGCCAGTTATTTAAATTTAAAACTTAATTGATGAATCAATGATTTAAAAACAACGTTCGTTGAACAATTATACAGAATGCATCATTAGTGATAAGTTTATCACTAAGTTTTTTTTTTTTTCATTTATTTCTCCACTCAAAATAAAAAGGTCTTAGGACAGTGACATGGTTCAGTGAATAGAAACCATTGTCAGCATAACTAACCATCTTATTTTAAACCTCAGATATCATACAGTAGAAAGAGAGAAATGAACCCACTAACTGTCTGCTAACTATACATTTGCTGTGACATAGAAACACATATGCAAACATTTACACAAAAATAAATCTAATAAAATAAAAATAGTCTATTGATCACTATTCAACCCCTGGAGTATTATTCAGTGTTCACTTTTCATCATCAAATAAAATTAATCTTCAGTATCACTTAAGTTGATTTTCTATGATCCTTTTTGTAGTGAAGTCATTTTTAAAACAAGAAAAATAAATAAATGCAGCACACAAAATAAGGTCTCATGACTTGGGCAAAACAATCAGTTGGAACTAAACTGGCTTGGTGAGAAACTGTTTCTAAAAGATGAAACAGGAAATGAAGTCTACAAAACTCCATTGATGAGATGTCAAAGGCATCAAGCTTCCAACAAAGATTACCAATCTCAGTCCTGGATTTAAGTGAGGTAGAAATAGAGCATTTGGATTTGCCATAGGAATAGTAAAGGAAGATAAATGAAAATAAGTGGCTTCTGGAACATAGAACATGTAAGATACAGTAGGACTGAGTATATACATTAGTCAGCCGTGAGGTATTATTAAGGATACGACCAATAAATGGTATATGTTGAACATGGGAAAAGGAAAGAAGGCCAGAAGACACTAATGTACACATGAAGCACATGGTCTGCATCATGAGCTCTCACCCTACATCCCAAAGTGATGCTCACCTAGATCTCTATACAAAGCACATATTAGACTGAGAGTTGCTCACAGGTTTTATTACAAGCTGTCATTGTGAGCAGGGGCACAGTTTCTATACCTTCCCACTGTATAAAATGCTTGTAGTGAGGCTAATATCCTCCTGACCAACAGATTTCCTTACTGGAAACTCAGGTCTAGTCATAGCAAGCACGCCAACATCAGGGAATTGTTCTTTTGTATAGTAAAGGCCCAAGATCTCTTAATCTGAATGCAGGCATTCTTTCCCTTGCTAGCACATTAATGGAAATGTTACCACCTGTCCATCTCTGCCTCTGTTTGGTGCTGTAGGCTATAAACAAATTCATTAACTCTTTAGCCTGTCATAGTGGAAAACAGCAGCTAGACTAGTGCTTGGTAGAAAGAGGCAAGAGGAGCAAAGCAAGCCTACATACAATTATCCTTTTAAAAAACAATTTGGTAATAATAATGTTAGTCTTTATGATTTTAATATATAAATACATCTTGTAAGCCTATCTGTTTCCTGGCTACCTATATAACAACTTGAGAGTGTGATAGGAGGAAAAAGACAAAGTTGTTTTTCTGAAGATTTTTAGTCTAGCCATTCATACTGGTAGGGACACATTTAAACAGAATTGAATGAGACTTCACATGTTCCCAGGCACAGAATGAAAGATTCATGAGAAAGTTACTACTCTACCATGCCACAGATCTTTTCTGCTGCCTCTGAATAGGGAACTCAGTGATTCCTTCAAGGAAAGTGACATCAGGAGCAAAATTCAGCAGAAACAGTATGTCCAAAGCATAAAGCTTCTTACACTAGAATTACAATCTAAAGTAAATTAATGGTTGATATACTCAAGAAGAAAATGAACAGGACATAGTAAAACCTGCCTGTTATTTATATAACTGAGAGATGAGGGTACACAGATTAGGAATTCAAGGCAACCAGAGTAACTGAATGTTTATCTTTAAAAAGCAATACATATTAAAGTGATTTTAAGTGATATAAAAGGCAACGTAAATATATTTTGGTACTAATGTTATTTAAAGAAAAACCACAAAATGCTATAGGAGAAATGTCAGTGTTTAGTATATTTAAAAAATATCAATAAACAGAAGAGATGAGAAATAATGTAATATAAAAATAGAGCAAGAGATGAGGACCAAAGAATCAAATGGGCATAAGTCTTTAGGATGAGGGACAGCAGTCCTTATAGGACTTATAAAGAATCACAGGTGAATTGAACAGAACAAAGGATGTATATAAGACTGTATAGACGTACTACTTAGTAAGTTCATAGGTGAGTTCATCTTTGTAGACACTATGATTCTTTAGTGGATTGGAGTTTTGTGTATATTTATTTATTGCAAGTATTTTTTCTCTGATTGGATATTTTATGGCTGATTTTTGTCCTAGTTTCACTTTTGGGGGAAGTAAAAGGAAGAATATGAAGTCAGGTGAGTAGGGAGGTATGGAGACTGTAGAAAGTGTTAGGGGGTGGGATAGCTGTTGTCTGACCAAAATATAATCTATCAAAATATATGATAATTACAAAATCAAAATATAATTTTGAAAATGAGTTAGAACCAAAGAAAATATGAGTAATTAAAAATTAATGTACAAGGCAGTCGTAATCGCAAGAGAAATAACTAGTCAGGGACACCATAGGTGTCTTCAACACAGCACAGGCTATTGCCTCTTTCCTTAGTTTCCCACCATAAATCCACAGTAAGTAGGGTCATACTGCTGAAACACTACACATTTTAATATTACCATATAGATAAATCAGTTTCAAACCAATCAGAAAACATCTTCCCCTGTGTTGGCTTGCAAAAGATTAAAAGGTACTTTGCAGGCTACAGAGGGAGAAACTTTATGAATGGTCCTACCCAGCCCTCAACACTGAATGCTACAATGCTGACATGCTAGGCAATATGTGGCAGCAGTACCATTGTTATAGAATAACTAGCTGCTTTCCTTTAGATTTGAAGCTTTTACCATATGGGGAAAATAATGCTTGGTATTATAACATGACTCAAACACTCATACCTGGGAAGGTCATAAGCCCTAAATGGAACCTACAGTTACTTTACTAAGTGATTAGCTGGCCAAATTGTAATGTTGATATTAATGTATATGCCTTAGACCTGAGCTGCTGACAACCTTGGCAAGAAAAGTTTCTCTCTGCAGTGGGCAGTGTCAGTACAGAGTTGTTGAGCTTATCAAAGTGCTGAAGAGAAAAGAAAATGTATTTGGTCCTTGATCAACACTCTCCCCTCAAGACCACCCACAAGACTTTAAGAAAAGCACAGAAGAGAAAGGAGCCAGAATGTCAGAGCCCTCTGCATGCTAGAACACACAGTACAGAACTGTGTCCACCACTAGCAGTTACTTTTTTGACCATTCTTCCTTGTCTAACATTTGCTCAAATACTGCCTTATCCATATTTTCCTTACACCTGAGCTCCACAGATAACAAGTATTAAAGTTAAATCAAGATCAGATAAACTATCTAAGCAGTCTCGAAATTTCCAAGGAAATAGAAACACACATTAAAAACTTCCTAAAGGAAAAAACGACCAAGGTCAGATAGTTTTAGTGTAGAATTCTACCATGCAATCAAGGAAAAGCTAATACCAATAATCCTCAAACTATTTCACATTATAGAAATAAAAGAAACACTACCTGATTCATTCTATAAATCTACAGTTATATTGATACCCAAACCACACAAAAACCAAACAAAAAAGAGAACTTCAGATGAATTTTGCTTATGAACATTTATAAAAACTACTCAATAAAATTTTCAAAAAATGAATCCAACAACATATCAAAAATATTATTTACTAACATCAAGTAGGCTTCATCCCAGTGATGCAGGATTGGTTATATATACGAAAATCCACCAACATATAAAGAAAGTCAAAGAAAAAAAATCACATGATAATCACAGTAGATGTTGAAAAAGTCTTAGAAAAAAACACAACATATCTTCATGTTAAAATTCTTTGAGAAATCAGGAATTCATTGCATGTACCTAAACATAGTAATAGTAATATACATCAAACAAATAGCGAACATCAAAACAAATGGAGAGAAACTTGAAGAAATCCCACTAAAATCAGGAACAAAACAAGGCTATCTATTCAATATAGTCCTTGAAGTTCTAGCTAGAGCAATTAGACAACAGAGATGAAATGGATAGAAAAGGAAAAGAAGAAGTCAAGGCATCACTATTTGCAGATAATATGATGGTATGCATAAGCAACCCCAAAAATTCTACCAGAGAACTCCTACAGCTGATAAACAACTTCAGCAAAGTGGCTAGATATAAAATTAAATCAAATCAGAAGTCTTTCTCTACACAAATGATGATTGGGCTGAGAAAGAAATTAGGGAAACAACACCCTTCAAAATAATCACAAATAATTTAAAGTATCTTGGTATAACTCTAACCAGAAAAGTGACATATTTGTATGACAAGTATTTCAAATCCCTAAAGAGAGAAATTGAAGAAGACTTCAGAAAATGGAAAGATCTCCCATAATCATGGATAAGTAGAATTAGGTAAGTGAAACTGCACATCTTAACAAAAGCAATCCAGGGATTCAATGCAATCTGTATCAAGATTCCACCACATGGAAAGAGGAATTGTCAATTTCATGTGGAAAAACAAACAAACAAAAAACAACAATAATACAAACGAGCAAATGAAAAAGCAGAAAACAGGATATTGCAAACAATTCTCAACAATAAAGAAATTTACAGGGAAATCACCAACTCTAACCACAAACTGTACTACACAGTAATAGTGATAAAAATCTGCATGATATTGGTAGAGAGATGGACAGCTTGATCAATGAAGTAGAATTGAAGACCCAGAAATGAGCCCACACACCTATGTACACTTGATCTTTGACAAAGAAAACAAAAACATACAGTAGAAAAAAAATCATCTTCTAAAAATGATGCTAAACTAACTGGTGGATTGTATGTAGAGGAATGAAAATTGATCTTTGTGCAAAGTCCAAGTCCAAGTGGATCAAAGACCTTAACATAAAACCAGACACACTAAATATAAGAAAAAGTGGAAAAGAGCTCCTAATGCATTGGCACAGGGGGAAATTTCCTGAAGAGAAAAACAATGGCTCAGTCTCCTAGATCAACAAATGGAATCTCACGAAACCTAAAAGCTTCAATGAGGAAAAGGACACCATCAATAGTACAAAATAGCAACTTGTGGATTCAGGAAATACCTTTATTGTCCCTATATCAAATAGAAGTCTAATATTCAAAATATATAGCAAACTCAAGAAAGTAGACTTTACAAAATGAAAGAGCCCAGTTAAAAAAAATAGGAAACAGGCCAGTTTCAGCCTGCACCCAGAACTGAACCAGTCCCATATTTCTCTGTAAAAAAAATCCCATGGGGGAGAGAGCTGGACTATCAGAAGTGCAGATAATCCTGAGAGCTCAGGGGAGACCTACACTTCTGCTCACATTACTGACCTAAGAGAAACCTGTCTAGTGCCTTCTGGATACAGGAATCTGGGAGCAGTCAGGGACAGGACACTTTTTTTTTTTTTTTTGACACTGCCTATCTTAGTTAGGGTTTTATTGCTGTGAAGAAAACCATGACCAAGGCAACTCTTATAAAGGCAAACATTTAATTGGGGCTGGCTTACGGTTTCAGAGGTTCAGTCCATTATCATCATGGTGGGAGCCATGGCAGCAACCAGGCAGACATGATGCTGAAGAAGCCAAGAGTTCTACATCTTGATCCAAAGCCAGGAGGCGGCTCTCATTCACACTGAGCAGAGTTTGAGCACTAGGAGCCCTCAAAGCCCCGCCCCCACAGTGACAGACTTCCTCCAACAAGGCCACACCTAGTACTGCCATTTCCCATGGGCCAAGCACATTCAAACCGGCATACTGTCCAAGCCGCCAAGTCCCCTCAGGGTCCTGTGGTTGTTGCTGGAGTGGTCAGCATTATCAGGGAGTCCACCAGATCCCAGACTATCCCAGTAGCATGCTGACTGGGTCCTTGGACTTGAGTGAGCTAGAGAACTCCAATGTGGTTGCCAGGAACCTGGAAGAAATGTTAGAAAAGAATCCTTTAGTACCTGAGGGGGTTGGTTCCAGGCCACAGCCCTGTTAATATGCAAATATGCAAATGCTTCAGTCCCTGACAGAAGAGGTTGTCTTTAAGAAGAGGTGTAGAGGGCTGGAGAGATGGCTCAGTGGTTAAGAGCACTGGCTGCTCTTCCAGAGGTGACAGGACACTTCTGGTTTCTACCTGAGCCCAGAGATGAAAGTCAGTGACTTGGAGCACTAACATACCTGAGAGCAGAGGTAAGATGAACTCTTCTACTCCAAGCAACCTGACTGGAGGCTTCAGGACAAACAAACCAAGGAACAGCTCTCTGTTCCCAGATCCTGCTGACAGAAAACAGGTCTACAGGAGTACTGACACACAGGCTTACAGGAGGGTATAGCCACAGTCAGAGATAGCAAGACAAGCTAACACCAGAGACAATCTGATGGCAAGAGGCAAGCACAGAAACCTAACCTAAAGAAACCAAGACTACTTGGCATCATCAGAGCCAGTTTGCCCAGGAAAGCAAATACTGGATATCCAAACACACAGGAAAAGCAAAATTCTGATTTAAAAACCACATTTCCTGATGATGAAAGAGGGACATAAATAACTACCTTAAAGAAATACAGGACAAAACAGATAACCAAGTAAAACTCTAAAATAGGAAACACAAAAATCCCTTAAAGAATTATAGGAAAACCACAAAAAATCAGGTGAAGGTATTGAATGAAACCATTTAGGGTTTAAAAAATTGAAATTAAAACAATAATGGAATCACAAAGGGAGACAAACCTGGAGATAGAAAACCTAGTAAAGAGACCAGGAGTAATAGATGCAAGCATCACCAATGTAACACACGAGATAGAAAAGAGAACCTCAGTGGCAGAACATACCACAGAAATCATCACCATAACCATCAAAGACAATGTAAAATGCAAAATGCTACTAACACAAAACATCCAGAAAATTCAGGACGAAATGATCAGATCAAACCTAAGGATAATAGGTATAGAAGACATTGAAGACTCCCAACTTAAAGGACCATTAAATATCTTCAACAAAATTATAGAAGAAAACTTCCCTAACCTAAAGAAAGAGAGGCCCGTAAATGTATAAGAAGCCTACAGAACTCCAAATAGATTGGACCAGAAAGAAATTCCTCTCATCACATAATAGACAAAACATGAAACACACAAAACAAAGAAAGAATATTAAAATTAGTAAGAGAAAAAGTAACATATAAAGGCAGACCTATCAGAATTATGCTAGATTGCTCACCAGAGACCATGAATGCCTGAAGATCCTGGGAAGATGCCAAACAGACCCTAAGAGAACACAAATTCCAGCCCAGGCTACTAAATCCAGCAAAACTCTCAATTAGCATAGATGAAGAAACCAAGGCATTCAATGACAAAACCAAATTACTCAATATCTTTCTACAAATCCAGCCATACAAAGGAAAATAAATGGAAAACTCCGACACAAGGAGGGAAACTACACCCTAAAAAAAGCAAGAAAGTAATCTCCTTGCAACAAAATCAAAAGAAGAGAGACACACAAACATAATTTGATCTCTAACAATAAAAATAACAGGAAAAAACAATCACTATTCCTTAATATAGCTTAACATCAGTGAAATTAATTCCCCAATAAAAATACATAGACTAACAGACTGGATATGGATGTGAACCCAGCATTTTGCTGCAAACAGGAAAGACACCTCAGTGAGAAAGACAGACACTGTCTCAGAGTAAAAGGCTGGGAAACAATTTTCTAAGCAAATGGTACCAAGAACTATTTGCAGTAGTCATTTTAATATCAAACAAAACTGACTTTCAACCAAAAGTTATGGAAAACGATAAGGAAGAACACTTTATATCCATCAAAGGAAAAATTCACCAAGATGAACTCTTAGTTCTGAATATCAATGTTCCAAATGCAAGGGCAACTACATTCATAAAAGAAAACCTACTAAGCTCCAAGCACACATTGCACCTCACACAATAATAGTGGGAGACTTCAGCCCACTACTCCCATCAATGGACAAATCTTGGAAACAGAAATTAAACAGAGATACAGAGAAAGTAACAGAACCATTATGAACCAAATGGATTTAACAGATATTTACTGAACATTTCATCCTAAAACAAAAGAATATACCTTCTTCTCAGCATTTTATGGTACCTTCTCAAAAAATGACCACATAATTGGTCACAAAACAGGCCTCAACAGATATAAGAAGATAACAATAATCCCATGTATCCTAGCAGATCACCACAAATTAAGGTTTGTCTTCAATAAAAACATAAACAACAGAAAGCCCATATATACATGGAAGCTGAACAATGTTCCACTCAATGACAATTTTGTCAAGGAAGAAAAGAAAGAAATTAATTTTAAAATTTAATAAATATGAAGGCACAACATAGTGAAATTATGGGATACAATGAAAACATCTCTGAGTGTCTCCAAAAAAAAATTGGAGAGAGCATACATTAGCAGCTTGGCAACACATCTAAAGGCTCTAGAACAAAAAGAAGCGAATATACCCAAGAGGAGTAGAAGGCAGGATATAGTCAAACTTAGGACAAAAACCAACGAAGCAGAAAAAAAAGAACTATACAAAGAATCAACAAACAGGAGCTGGTTCTTTGAGAAATCAATAAGATAGATAAAGCCTTAGGCAGACTAACAAGAGGGCACACAGAGTACAACCAAATTAACAAACTCAGAAATGAAAAAGAAGATATAACATCAGAATCCAAGGAAATTCAAAAAAAATCATCAGACCCTACTACAAAAGCCTATATTCAAGAAAACTTGAAAATCTGGAGGAAATGGACAATTTTCTAGACAAATACCAGTTACCAAAATTAAATCTGGGTCAGATAAACCTCCTAAATAGTCCCATAACTCCTAAAGAAATAGAAGCAGTTATTAAAAGTCTCCCAACCACAAAACATCCAGGACCAAATGGGTTTAGTGCAGAGTTCTATGAGATATTCATAGAAGACCTTATACCAATACTCTCGGGAGGTAGAGGTTAGTCTAGGTTAATGACACACTGTCATAGAATGAGAGAAAGAGAATAAAATCCACCCAAACTATATGGGACTGAGACTTCCAAAGGACCAGACATTCTCAAAATAAATCAGTCTTTGAATTTTAGATTTAGAAAGAGGAGAAATGGAATATTAAAATTTTCAAAATTAGGATGTTAAAAAATATCCAGGAAGATAAATGAAACTAAGTGGCTTATAGAGCACAGGCAGAGCAGAGAACATACATTAGGAATGAATATGTACATTAGTCAGCCTGAGATATGCTCATGGTTATGGTCAGAAAAGAATATTTATATGTCGAACATAGGAAAGAAAAGAACCAAGCAGACACCAGCTGTTCACAAATGATAGTAAACAAAAAGAAATAAACTGTGTGTTCAGAAAGTGACTTGCACTTAAACTAACATGACAGCTTTTGTAATTGTAAAGAATTCATAGTTGTCAAAATTTATAAATGCATATGTACATATGTGAATGTACAAAAGGTGTGGAATATTTGCAACACAAAAGTTCTTTGTAAAGAGGAGAATTAAACACTGATCTAATAAAAGAGCTTGAATTGGAAAAAAATCATCGTGACAATAATAGGCAAAAATGCAGAGTAATACGGAGCCAATCACAAACATAGCATATGACACTGTGCAGGAGACCGCACTCATTTATACTTCAAGAGAATTTATGCCTGCATACCCTGTATGATGGTTTGAATATGGTAAGCCAAAGCAGTAGCACTAGTAGGATGTGTTGCCTTGTAAGAGGAGTGTGTAATTCTGAGCATGATCTCTTTTTTTTTCTTTTATGGAATGTTTTCATTACTTACATTTCAAATGTTATCACCTTTCCCTGTTTGTTCCTGCCTGGATGGGAGTTCCTAATTCACTGGATACTGGGGTACCCAGTTACTCTGGGTTTTGGGATGGGTATTGTGGCAGATGTTGTGGCCTCTCCTGTGATCCTGGGTGTTTCAGAACCCTAGGGAGTCCGGCTTCCTCTGGGAGTTGTAGGAGTGGGTGCAGTGACAGTGCCAAAGGTCTGCTCATGGCACTGGTTCAGGAACAACTGCCCAGAGAGGGGCATAGGTCCTGGTCATGGGCTTTTAAATTCCCACCCTAGCTCCCTGGAAGACAGAATTCAATTAGTGGCCTTCTGATGAAGATGCAGAGCTTTCAGTGCCTCCTATACCATACCTGCCTGGATCTTTTCATCTTCTGCCTTGATGATAATTGACTGAACATCTAATCTGTAAGCCTGTCACAACTAAAAGTTGTCCTTATAGTGTGACCTTGGTCATTGTGTCTGTTAGCACCAGTAAAACCCATACTAAGAGACCTGGGGACAGATGCAAGGTGTAGAAATGAACTTTGGAAGGTAACAAAATAGCTCAGTATTAGTTTGATGGTTTCTATTGCTGTGATGAAACACCATGACCAAGGCAATTTTGGTAGGAAAATTTATTTTGCTTAAATTTGTAAATCATTGTCCATCATCAAAGAAACTCATGGTAAGAATCACATTGAGCATGAACTTGAAGGCACTTTTGAAGCAGAATGCAACTTACCTTCTCACTCCCTGAAAAGGTTTGGCCTACTTTTTTAGCATATATAACGCTACCATAGGAAAGGTGATACTCTCAATTAGATAGACACTCTTTTTTTTTTTCTTTTTTTTTTCTTTTTTGATCATATGACTCTTTTTTTTTTTTAACTTGAATTTTTTTTTTATACATTTTGAGTTTTATTCCCTTTCCCGGTTTCCGGGCAAACATCCCCCCCCCTCCCTTCCTTATGGGTGTTCCCTCCCAACCCTCCCCCCCATTGCTGCCCTCTCCCCAACAGTCTAGTTCACTAGGGTTCAGTCTTAGCAGGACCCAGGGCTTCCCCTTCCACTGGTGCTCTTACTAGGATATTCATTGCAACCTACGAGGTCAGAGTCCAGGGTCAGTCCATGTATAGTCTTTGGATAGTGGCTTAGTCCCTGGAAGCTCTGGTTGGTTGGCATTGCTGTACATATGGGGTCTCGAGTTCCTTCAAGCTCTTCCAGTTCTTTCTCTGATTCCTTCAACAGGGGTCCTGTTCTCAGTTCAGTGGTTTCCTGCTGGCATACGCCTCTGTATTTGCTGTATTCTGGCTGTGTCTCTCAGGAGCGATCTGCATTCACATTTTGATCATCCATCTTGAGTTTCATTTGTTCTAGGCATCTAGGGTAATTCAAGCATTTGGGCTAATAGCCACTTATCAATGAGTACATACCATGTATGTCTTTCTGTGATTGGGTTAGCTCACTCAGGATGATAGTTTCCAGTTCCAACCATTTGCCTCTAATTTCATAAAGTCATTGTTTTTGATAGCTGAGTAATATTCCATTGTGTAGATGTACCACATTTTCTGTATCCATTCCTCTGTTGAAGGGCATCTGGGTTCTTTCCAGCTTCTGGCTATTATAAATAAGGTGCGATGAACATAGTGGAGCACGTGTCTTTTTTATATGTTGGGGCATCTTTTGGGTATATGCCCAGGAGAGGTATAGCTGATCCTCAGGCAGTTCAATGTCCAATTTTCTGAGGAACCTCCAGACTGATTTCCAGAATGGTTGTAGCAGTCTGCAACCCCACCAACAATGGAGGAGTGTTCCTCTTTCTCCACATCCTCGCCAGCATTTGCTGTCACCTGAGTTTTTGATCTTAGCCATTCTCACTGGTGTGAGGTGAAATCTCAGGGTTGTTTTGATTTGCATTTCCCTTATGACTAACGATGTTGAACATTTCTTTAGGTGTTTCATAGCCATTTGGCATTCCTCAGCTGTGAATTCTCTGTTTAGCTCTGAACCCCATTTTTTAATAGGGTTATTTGCCTCCCCTGCTGTCTAACTTCTTCAGTTCTTTGTATATTTTGGATATAAGCCCTCTATCTGTTGTAGGATTGGTAAAGATCTTTTCCCAATCTGTTGGTTGCCGTTTTGTCCTAACCACAGTGTCCTTTGCCTTACAGAAGCTTTGCAGTTTTATGAGATCCCATTTGTCGATTCTTGATCTTAGAGCATAAGCCATGGGTGTTTTGTTCAGGAAATTTTTTCCAGTGCCCATGTGTTCCAAATGCTTCCCTAGTTTTTCTTCTATTAGTTTGAGTGTATCTGGTTTGATGTGTAGGTCCTTGATCCACTTGGACTTAAGCTTTGTACAGGGTGATAAGCATGGATCGATCTGCATTCTTCTACATGTTGACCTCCAGTTGAACCAGCACCATTTGCTGAAAATGCTATCTTTTTTCCATTGGATGGTTTTGGCTCCTTTGTCAAAAATCAAGTGCCCATAGGTGTGTGGGTTCATTTCTGGGTCTTCAATTCTGTTCCATTGGTCTATCTGTCTGTCTCTGTACCAATACCATGCAGTTTTTATCACTATTGCTCTGTAATACTGCTTGAGATCTGGGATAGTGATTCCCCCTGAAGTCCTTTTATTGTTGAGGATAGTTTTAGCTATCCTGGGTTTTTTGTTATTCCAGATGAATTTGCAAATTGTTCTGTCTAACTCTTTGAAGAATTGGATTGGTATTTTGATGGGGATTGCATTGAATCTGTAGATCGCTTTTGGTAGAATGGCCATTTTTACTATATTAATCCTGCCAATCCATGAGCATGGGAGATCTTTCCATCTTCTGAGATCTTCTTCAATTTCTTTCTTCAGAGTCTTGAAGTTCTTATTGTACAGATCTTTCCCTTGCTTGGTTAAAGTCACCCCGAGGTACTTTATATTATTTGGATCTATTATGAAGGGTGTCATTTCCCTAATTTCTTTCTCGGCCTGTTTCTCTTTTGTGTAGAGGAAGGCTACTGATTTATTTGAGTTAATTTTATACCCAGCCACTTTGCTGAACTTGTTTATCAGCTTTAGTAGTTCTCTGGTGGAACTTTTGGGATCACTTAAATATACTATCATATCATCTGCAAATAGTGATATTTTGACTTCTTCTTTTCCGATCTGTATCCCCTTGACCTCCTTTTTTTGTCTGATTGCTCGGGCTAGAACTTCAAGAACTATATTGAATAAGTAGGGAGAGAGTGGGCAGCCTTGTCTAGTCCCTGATTTTAGTGGGATTGCTTCAAGTTTCTCTCCATTTAGTTTAATGTTAGCCACTGGTTTGCTGTATATGGCTTTTACTATGTTTAGGTATGGGCCTTGGATTCCTATTCTTTCCAGGACTTTTATCATGAAGGGGTGTTGAATTTTGTCAAATGCTTTCTCAGCATCTAATGAAAGGATCATGTGGTTTTGTTCTTTCAGTTTGTTTATATAATGGATCACGTTGATGGTTTTCCGTATATTAAACCATCCCTGCATGCCTGGGATGAAGCCTACTTGATCATGGTGAATGATTGTTTTGATGTGCTCTTGGATTCGGTTTGCCAGAATTTTATTGAGTATTTTTGCATCGATATTCATAAGGGAAATTGGTCTGAAGTTCTCTTTTCTTTGTTGGGTCTTTGTGTGGTTTAGGTATAAGAGTAATTGTGGCTTCATAGAAGGAATTCGGTAGTGCTCCATCTGTTTCAATTTTGTGGAATAGTTTGGATAATATTGGTACGAGGTCTTCTATGAAGGTCTGATAGAATTCTGCACTAAACCCGTCTGGACCTGGGCTCTTTTTGGTTGGGAGACCTTTAATGACTTCTTCTATTTCCTTAGGAGTTATGGGGTTGTTTAACTGGTCTATCTGTTCCTGATTTAACTTCGGTACCTGGTATCTGTCTAGGAAATTGTCCATTTCCTGCAGATTTTCAAGTTTTGTTGAATATAGACTTTTATAGTAAGATCTGATGATTTTTTGAATTTCCTCTGAATCTATAGTTATGTCTCCCTTTTCATTTCTGATTTTGTTAATTTGGACACACTCTCTGTGTCCTCTCGTTAGTCTGGCTAAGGGTTTATCTATCTTGTTGATTTTCTCAAAGAACCAACTTTTGGTTCTGTTGATTCTTTCTATGGTCCTTTTTGTTTCTACTTGGTTGATTTCGCTCTGAGTTTGATTATTTCCTGCCTTCTACTCCTCCTGGGTGTATTTGCTTCTTTTTGTTCTAGAGCTTTTAGGTGTGCTGTCAAGCTGCTGACATATGCTCTTTCCTGTTTCTTTCTGCAGGCACTCAGCGCTATGAGTTTTCCTCTTAGCACAGCTTTCATTGTGTCCCATAAGTTTGGGTATGTTGTATCTTCATTTTCATTAAATTCTAAAAAGTTTTTAATTTCTTTCTTTATTTCTTCCTTGACCAGGTTATCATTGAGTAGAGCATTGTTCAATTTCCACGTATATGTGGGCATTCTTCCCTTATTGTTATTGAAGACCAGTTTTAGGCCCTGGTGGTCTGATAGCACGCATGGGATTATTTCTATCTTTCTGTACCTGTTGAGGCCCATTTTTTGACCAATTATATGGTCAATTTTGGAGAAAGTACCATGAGGAGCTGAGAAGAAGGTATATCCTTTTGCTTTAGGATAGAATGTTCTATAAATATCCGTTAAGTCCATTTGGCTCATGACTTCTCTTAGTCTTTCTACATCTCTGTTTAATTTCTGTTTCCATGATCTGTCCATTGATGAGAGTGGGGTGTTGAAATCTCCTACTATTATTGTGTGAGGTGTAATGTGTGTTTTGAGCTTTAGTAAGGTTTCTTTTACGTATGTAGGTGCCCTTGTATTTGGGGCATAGATATTTAGGATTGAGAGTTCATCTTGGTGGATTTTTCCTTTGATGAATATGAAGTGTCCTTCCTCATCTTTTTTGATGACTTTTAGTTGAAAATTGATTTTATCTGATATTAGAATGGCTACTCCAGCTTGCTTCTTCCAACCATTTGCTTGGAAAGTTGTTTTCCAGCCTTTCACTCTGAGGTAGTGTCTGTCTTTGTCTCTGAGGTGTGTTTCCTGTAGGCAGAAGAATGCAGGGTCCTCGTTGCGTATCCAGTTTGTTAATCTATGTCTTTTTTTTGGGGAGTTGAGGCCATTGATGTTGAGAGATATTAAGGAATAGTGATTATTGCTTCCTGTTGTATTCATATTTGGATGTGAGGTTATGTTTGTGTGCTTTTCTTCTCTTTGTTTTGTTGCCAAGGCGATTAGTTTCTTGCTTCTTCTAGGGTATAGCTTGCCTCCTTATGTTGGGCTTTACCATTTATTATCCTTTGTAGTGCTGGATTTGTAGAAAGATATTGTGTAAATTTGGTTTTGTCATGGAATATCTTGGTTTCTCCATCTATGTTGATTGAGAGTTTTGCAGGATACAGTAACCTGGTCTGGCATTTGTGTTCTCTTAGGGTCTGTAAGACATCAGTCCAGGATCTTCTGGCCTTCATAGTTTCTGGCTAAAAGTCTGGTGTGATTCTGATAGGTCTGCCTTTATATGTTACTTGACCTTTTTCCCTTACTGCTTTTAATATTCTTTCTTTATTTTGTGCGTTTGGTGTTTTGACTATTATGTGACGGAGGTGTTTCTTTTCTGGTCCAATCTATTTGGAGTTCTGTAGGCTTTTGTATGCCTATGGGCATCTCTTTTTTAGGTTAGGAAGTTTTCTTCTATGATTTTGTTGAAGATATTTACTGGTCCTTTGAGCTGGGAGTCTTCACTCTCTTCTATACCTATTATCCTAAGGTTTGATCTTCTCATTGAGTCCTGGATTTCCTGTATGTTTTGGACCAGTAGCTTTTTCCGCTTTACATTATCTTTGACAGTTGAGTCAATGATTTCTATGGAATCTTCTGCTCCTGAGATTCTCTCTTCCATCTCTTGTATTCTGTTGGTGATGCTTGTATCTACAGCTCCTTGTCTCTTCTTTTGGTTTTCTATATCCAGGGTTGTTTCCATGTGTTCTTTCTTGATTGCTTCTATTTCCATTTTTAATTCCTTCAACTGTTTGATTGTGTTTTCCTGGAATTCTTTCAGGGATTTTTGTGACTCCTCTCTGTAGGCTTCTACTTGTTTGTTTATGTTTTCCTGTGTTTCTCTAAGGGAGTTCTTCATGTCTTTCTTGAAGTCCTCCAACATCATGATCAAATATGATTTTGAAACTAGATCTTGCTTTTCTGGTGTGTTTGGATATTCCGTGTTTGCTTTGGTGGGAGAATTGGGCTCCGATGATGCCATGTAGTCTTGGTTTCTGTTGCTTGGGTTCCTGCGCTTGCCTCTCGCCATCAGATTATCTCTAGTGTTACTTTGTTCTGCTATTTCTGACAGTGGCTAGACTGTCTTATAAGCCTGTGTTTCAGGAGTGCTGTAGACCTGTTTTCCTGTTTTCTTTCAGCCAGTTATGGGGACAGAGTGTTCTGCTTTTGGGCGCGAGTTTTTCTTCTCTACAGGTCTTCAGCTGTTCCTGTGAGCCTGTGTCTTGAGTTCACCAGGCAAGTCGTTTGTAGCAGAAAAGTTAGTCTTACCTGTGGTCCCCAGGCTCAAGTTTGCTCGCTGGGTGTTGCCTATGAGCTCTCCACGGCCTCAGCAGCCAGGAAGATCTCGCGCCGCCTTCCGGGAGGTTCCGCCCCCAGGGTTCCAGATAGCTTTTGTTTTCCTCTGGGGTCAGTACTGTGTGCAGCGTGCAGTCTCTTCTGGTTTCCCAGGCGGTCCGCCTGAAGGTTTAGCTCTCCTCCCCACGGGATTTGGGGTGCAGAGAACTGTTTATCCGGTCGGTCCTTCAGGTGTGGTGTCTCAGACGCAGTGGATCTGCTGCTCCTGGGCCCTCCTCACGGGTACCCAGAGGCCGTAGCACAGCTTCCTCCTGGGCCAGGGATGTGGGCAGGGGTGGCGGCGCTGGTGGTCTCCTCCGCCTGCTGCCTCAGGAGTGCCCGCCCGACCAGGCGGCGAGAACTCCCCTCCAGGAGACCGGGGGAGCACACGTCTGAAGGCAGGGATCCTCCGCTGGTCTGGGACTCTGGCCAAACACCGGAAGTGTCCGGCCCCAGAGGAACTCCGCCTCTCTGTGACCCGAGATCACCAGGCAAGTCGTTTGTAGCAGAAAAGTTCGTCTTACCTGTGGTCCCCAGGCTCAAGTTTGCTCTCGGGGTGTTGCCTATGAGCTCTCCACAGCCTCAGCAGCCAGGAAGCGATAGACACTCTTATGTCAGTTACTAATTAAGAAAATTCCTTATGGGCTTGCTTACAACTATATCCTAATGAGGCACTTTCTCAATTTAGATTCTATTCTCTCAGATGATTTCTGTCAAGTAGACATAAAACTAGTCTGCAGAATAGGTATTGAAAAGATGTTCTTCTGGTTGCTTCCCTAATGAAGAGCTGAAAGCCAGCTGCCAGTAGAGACTACATGTCTGAGAGCAGAGGTAAGGACAACTTTTCTGCTCCTGGTGACCTGCCTGGTGGACTCAGGACACACAAAGGCAGAAATCCTCTCAGACCAGGCATTTCTGGTTTCTGTCTGTGGCCTGAACATCTCTGATCCTGGCCCACAGCTCATTGCTCCCGAATCACGTGGGAGAGAGAACTGAACACCAAGAAGTGTGGGCAATCCTGAGACTGTAGGACAGGACAGACTGCCATTTATGCCTACCTTTGCCCACATCCCTGGTACAAGAGGAAACTGCATTGTGCATCTGGACACAGGAATAAAGGAACAGTCAACCTGCAGGAGCCCTGCAGTCTAGAGCTATGCCCGGATCTGAACTGAACTGGTCAAACAGCTCTCTGCACCCAAATCAAGTGGGGCAGGGGCTAGACCCTCAGAAGTGTGGACACTCCTGTGAAACCAGAGGAGACTACTCTCTGCCCACATTGCCTACTCAAGAGGAAAATGCTTTTGTGCCACCTATGCCCCCTGTTCATGGTGAGTGGAAAGCCAACACAAGGAACGACTACATGCCTGAGAGCAGAGTATTCTACTCCCATAACTGGCTGAAAGAAAACAGGAAAACAGGTCTACAGGAGTGCTGACACACAGGCCCACAGGAGGGTCAAGTCACCATCAGAAACAGACAAGCTAACACCAGAGGCAACCTAATAGTGAGAGGCAAGTGCAGGAGACAAAGAAACAGAAACCAAGACTACTTGGCATCATCAGGGCCCAGTTCTTCCACCAAAGTAAACACCAGAAATCCAAACACACTGGAAAAGCAAGATCTAGATTTAAAATCTCATTTTATCATGATGATGGAGTACTTTAATAAGGTCATAAATAACTCCCTTAGGAAATATAGGAAACACAAGTAAACAACTAGAAGCCGTTAAAGGGGAAACACAAAAATCCCTTAAAGAACTCTGGAAAAAAGAAACAAACAGGCATAAAACAGGAGTTAAAAACGGAAATAGAAACAATAAAGAAAGCACAAAGGGAAACAACCCTGGAGATAGAAAACCTAGAGAAGAGATCAGGAGTCATAGATGTGAGCATCACCAACAGAATACAAGAGATAGAACAGAAAATGTCAGGAGCAGAAGATACCATATAAAAGATAGACACAACTGTCAAAGATAATGTAAAATGGAAAAACCTCCTAGCCCAAAACATACAGGAGATCCAGGACACAATGAGAAGATCAAACCTAAGGATAATAGGTAGAGAAGAGAGTGAAGACTCCCAACTTAAAGGACCAGTGAATATCTTCAACAAAATCATAGAAAAAATCCCTAACCTAAAGAAATAGATACCCATAAACATACAAGAGGCCTACAGAACTACAAATATATAGAACCAGAAAAGAAACTCCTTTGGCCCATAATAGTCAAAACATCAAATGCACAAAACAAAGAAAGAATATTAAAAGAAGTAAGGGGAAATGGTCAAGGAACATATAAAGGCAGACTTATCAGAATTGCACCAGACTTCTCACCAGAGACTATGAAAGCGAGAAGATCCTTGACAGATGTCATAAAGACCCCAAGAGAACACAAATGCCAGCCCAGGCTACTATATCCAGCAAAACTATCAATTAACATTAATGGAGAAACCAAGATATGCCATGACCTAACCAAAATTTACACAATATCTTTCTACAAATCCAGCCCTAAAGAGAATGGCAAATTCCAACACAAAGAGGTAAGCTACACTGTAGAAAAAGCAAGAAAGTAATCTTCCTGCAACAAAACCAAAAGAAGAGAAGCACACAAACATAATCCCACTTCCAAATATGAAAATAACAGGAAGCAACAATCACTATTCCTTAATATCTCTCAACATCAATGGACTAAATTCCCCTGTAAAAACACACAAATTAACCGATTGGATATGTAAAGAGGACCCAGCATTTTGCTGCCTAAAGGAAACACACCTGAGAGACAAAGACAGACACTACCTCAGAGTAAAAGGCTGGAAAACCGTTTTTCAATCAAATATTCTGAAGAAACAAGCTAGAGTGGTCATTCTAATATCTAATAAAATCAACTTTCAACCATATGGCATCAAAAAAGATAAGGAAGGGCACTTCATATTCATCAAATGAAAAATCCACCAAGATGAACTCTCAATCCTAAATATCTATGCTCCAAATACAAGAGTACCTACATACATAAAAGAAACCTTACTAAAGCTCAAAACACACATTGCACCTCACAATAAATAGTAGGAGATTTCAATACCCTACTCTCATAAAAGCCAGATCATGGAAATAGAAATTCAACAGAGACATAGAGAGAAGTTATGAAGCAAATAGACTTAACAGATATTTATAGAACATTCCATCCTAAAACAAAAGGATATACCTTCTTCTCACCACCTTCTCCAAAACTGACTATATAATCGGTCACAAAACAGGGTTCAACAGATACAGAAAGATACAAATAGTCCCATGCATCCTATCAGATCACCATGCACTAAGACTACTATTGTTGTCTTCAATAACAACAATAAGGAATGAACACCCACATTTACATGGAAGTTGTACAACGCCCTACTCAATGATAACTTTCTTAAGGAAGAAATAAAGAAAGAAATTAAAGACCTCTTAGAATTTAATGAAAATGAAGGTACAACATACCCAAAGTTATGAGAAACAATTAAAGTGGTGCTTAAGAAGAAAACTCATAGTTCTGAGTGACTGCAGAAAGAAACAGAGGAGAGCATATGTCAGCAGCTTGACACCACACCTAAAATCTCTGGAACAAAAGCAAAAACCCATAGGCAGCGTAGAAGGCAAGAAATAATCAAACTCAGGGCTGCAATCAACCAAGTAGAAACAATAAGAACTATAATAAAAATTTTTTTCAACAGAACCAGGAGCTGGTTCTTTGAGAAAATCAACAAGATAGACAAAGCATTATCCAGACTAAACAGAGGGCACAGAGAGTGTGCCCAAATTAACAAAATCAGAAATGAAAAGGGAGACATAACAACAGAATCAGAGGAAATTCAAAAAATTATCAGATCCTACTACAAAAGCCTATATTCAACAAAACTTAAAAATCTGGAGGTAATGAACAATTTCCAGACAAATACCAGGTACCAAAGTTAAATCAGGAACAGATAAACCATTAAAACAACCCCATAACTTCTTAGAAAACAGAAACAGTCTTGAAAAGTCTCCCAACCAAAACGAGTCCAGGACCAGATGGATTTAGTGCAGAATTCTATCAGACATTCATAAAAGACCTCATACCAATACTGCTCAAACTATTGCACAAAATTGAACTGGACAGAGTACTACCAAATTCCTTCTATGAAGCCACAGCTACTCTTATACCTAAACCACACAAAGGTCCAACAAAGAAAGAGAATTTCAGACCAATTTATCTTATGAATATTTACGCAAAAACACTCAATAAAATCATTCCAAATCAAATCCAAGAACACATCAAAATGATCATCCATCATGACCAAGTAGGCTTCATCCCAGGTATACAGGGATGGTTCAGTATTTGGAAAATCATCAACATAATCCACTATATAAACAAACTCAAAGATGAAAACCACATGAACATCTTATTAGATGCTGAGAAGCATTTGTTGAAATTTAACACTCTTTCATGGTAAAAGTCCTGGGAAGAACAGGAATTCAAGGTGTATACATAAACATAGTAAAAACAATATACAGCAAACCTGTAGTTAACATTAAACTAAATGGAGAGAAATTCGAAGCAATCCCACTAGAATTAGGAACTAGGCAAGACTGCCCACTCTCTCCCTACTTATTCAATATAGTTATCAGAGTCATAGCCAGAGCAATCAGAAAACAAAAGGAGGCCAAAGGGATACAAAGTGGAAAGGAAGAAGTCATAATATCACTATTTGGAGACAATATGATAGTATACTTTAGTGACTCCAAAAATTCCACAAGAGAACTACTGAGATTGATAAACAACTTCAGCAAAGTGGTTGAGTATAAAATGAACTCAAAAAATAAATCAATAGCTTTCCTCTACACAAAAGATAACCAGGCTGAGAAGGAAATTAGGGAAATGACACCCTTTATAATAGTCACAAATAATATAAAATACCTCTGTGTAACTTTAACCAAGAAAATGATTGATCCGTATGATAAAAACTCCAATTTTCTGAAGAAAGAAATGAAAGAGTATCTCAGAAGATGGAAAGAACTTCCATGCTCATGGATTGGCAGGATTAATATAGTAAAAATGGCCATTTTATCAAAAGCAATATACATATTCAATGCAATCCCCACCAAAATTTCAGCCCAATTCTTCATAGAAATTTGCATAGAAACAAAAATTTGCAAATTCATCTGGAATAACAAAAACCCAGGATATCTAAAACTATCCTCAATAATAAAAGGACTTCTGGGGGAATGACCATCCCTGACCTCAAGTAGTATTACAGAGCAATAGTGATGAAAACTGTATTCTATTGGTACAGAGACAGGCAAACTGACCATTGTAATAGAATTGAAGACCCAGAAATGAACCCACACACCTATGGTCACTTGATTTTTGACAAAGGAGCCAAAACCACCCAATGGAAAAAAGATAGCATTTTCAGCAAATAGTGCTGGTTCAACTGGAGGTCAACATGTACAAGAATGCAAATGGATCCGTCCTTATCACCCTGTACAATGCTTAGGTCCAAGTGGATCAAGTACCTCCATATCAAACCAGATACACTCAAACTAATAGAAGAAAAAGTGGGGAAGAGTCTCAAACACATAGGCACTGGAGAAAATTTCCTGAACAGAACACCAATAACTTATGCTCTAAAGTCAAGTATCAACAAATGGGATCTCATAAAGCTGCAAAGCTTCTGTAAGGCAAAGGACACTATCATTAGGACAAAACAGCAACCAGCAGATTGGGAAAATATCTTTACCAAACCTACAACTGATAGAGGACTAATATGCAAAATATACAAAGAAATCATGAAGTTAGACTCCAGAGAGCCAAATAACCCTATTACAAATGGGGTACAGTGCTAAGCAAAGAATTCACAGCTGTGGAATATCGAATGTCTGAGAAGCACCTAAAGAAGTGTTCAATATCCTTAGTCACTAGGGAAATGCAAATCAAAACAACCCTGAGATTCCACCTCACATAGTCAGAATGGCTAAGATCAAAAACTCATGTGACAGCAGATGCTGGCAAGAATGTGGAGAAAGAGGAACATTCCTCTATTGTTGGTGTGATTGCAGGCTGGTACAACCATTCTGGAAATTAGTCTGTAGGTACCTCTGAAAATTGGACATTGCACTACCTGAAGACCCAGCTATATCTCTCCTGGGTATATACCCAAAAGATGCTCCAACATACAACAAAGACAGATGCTCCACTATGTTCACAGTAGCCTTATTTATAATGGCCAGAAGCTGGAAAGATCCCAGATACCCTTCAACAGAGGAATGGATATAGAAAATGAGGTACATCTACATAATGGATTACTAATCAGCTATCAAAAACAATGACTTCATGAAATTTATAGGCAAGTGGAATGAACTAGAAAATATCAGCCTGAGTGAGGTAACCCAATCACAGAAAAACACATATGGTATGCACTCATTGGCAAGTGGATATTAGCCCAAATAGTCCAATTACACAAGATGCATAGACCACATGAAACTCAAGAAGGATGACCAAAATGTGGATGCTTCACTCCTTCTTTAAAAGGAAAACAAAAACATCCACAAGAGAAGATAGAGAGGCAAAGTTTAGAGCAGAGACTGAAGGAAGAGGCATTCAGAGCCTTCCCACATGTGGCCCATATATGTTCAGTCACCAACACTAGATAAGATGGATGAAGCTAAGAAGTACATGCTGACAGGAACCAGATACAGATCTCTCCTGAGAGACACAATCAGAACATGTCATCTACAGAGGTGAAAGCTAGCAGTAAACTACTGAACTGAGAACAGGACCCACCATTGGAGGAATTAGAGAAAGAACAGCAATGCCAACCAACCAGAGCTTCCAGGGACTAAATCACTAACCAAAGACTATACATGGATTGACCCAGGCCTCCAACTGCATAGGTAGCAGTGAATAGCCTTGTTGGGGCACCAGTAGAAGGGGAAGCCCTTGGTCGTGCCAAGGTTTGACCCCCAGTGTAGGGGACTGTTGAGGGACAGTAATGGTGGTATATGGGTAGGAGAATACCCACATAGGAGGAGAGCGGAGGGGTTAGGGGGGTGATGGACAGAAAACCCAGAAAGGAAATAACATTTGAAATGTAAATACGAAATACACAATTTAATAAAAATGAAATAAGAATAAAAAGAATAGATGAACCCCCAGTGAACTAGATTGTTGGGGGGAGGGCGACAAGGGGGGGAAGATGGGGAGGGGAACACCCATAAAGAAGGGGAGGGGGAGGGGGATGTTTGCCTGGAAACCGGGAAAGGGAATAACACTTGAAATGTATATAAGAAATACTCAAGTTAATAAAAAAAAAGAATAGACATACATATTTGTTAAAACTCAAATTCTTCATAAGTGACAGTGAGTGCGTTTACATGGCGACTCCAAATTCTAGACCTAAATTTTTAAATTTACTTGTCAATGAGCCAAACTGCTTCTGATTAGTGGATTCCAAGACCTATCAAGATTAGCTTCCAGGGAATAATACACTCTTAAATCAAAGAAACAAAGCAAGAATATCATCATCATGAAAAGCACACATCTCTATATGAATTGCAATTTGTGTAGCATGGAAACAAGAGGAAATTTTGCACAAGTCGATGATACAAACTTATAGAAAACATGATGTCAAAATTGTAGATTTATACCAAAAATGCATCCACTGTAGTATTCCTAAAAGTGTGAATTTTCACAAAATTTGAACTTATTTCAGCCTTGGTATCTTAGTGTGAATCCTCTTGACCCAGTAAAAAAGTAGCTGGATGACAAGAATGTGCCTTCACTCAGTTGTCCTGGTATAAAAGTACATTCTACAGAAGGTTCTGGAGGCATAAATACAACCCAGTACAAGACACCGAACTGGAGCATGCAGTCCATCAAGAAAGATAACTGAGGATGGAGAGGAAGGAAAGAGGCAAGATTGGTCTTGAGACCTGGTAGAGAACAACAGTTGCTCTAGACATGATCTGCATACATCCCCATCCATTAAAGGTCCTATAAGTCAACTATATCTTTTATTCTGTAAGTTTGATTTTGCTCTATATAAAACTAAATATTTTGTTATATATAAGACATTTTGAATCTGAACCTCGTGCCTCTGATTACCACAACATCAAAGAAGAAAAAGATCTCAGCTTGGATCACAGCTGTGCGTGTGCACACTAATTTAAAAAGAATAAAAAGCAAGATTTCTTCCTTTTCATCAATAAACAAAATTATTCTTTGGTATTTTCAGGAACTCCCAGTTGGGTTTAGTAATTTCTACACTCATTAATACTCTCATCCGCTCTCTCTTCCCCTGCAGCTTTATTTTCAGGAGGAGACATCCTCATCTGATAGACAACTGTCCTTAACTTGATGCGTTAGAAGTTGTGAGTATTTATGACAATTAAAACACTTTCTTAAGTATACTACCATATCATCTGAAAATAGTGATATTTTGACATCTTTTTTCCATTTTTATCCCTTTGACCCCATTTTGTTGCTTGATTTCTCTGTCTACGACTATTATGATGAGAGAGAGAGAGAGAGAGAGAGAGAGAGAGAGAGAGAGAGAGAGAGAGAGAGAGAGAGAAACAGCCTTGTCTAGTACCTGATTTTAGTGGGATTTCTTCAAGTTTCTCTCCATTTACTTTGATGTTGTCTAATGGTTTGCTGTATATTGCTTTTACTTTGTTTAAGTATGGGCCTTGAATTCCTGATCTTTCCAAACTGTTAACATAGAGGTGTGTTGAATTTGGTAAAATGCTTTCTGAGCATCTAATGAGATGACCATGTGGTTTTTTTTCCCTTTGAGTTTGTTTACATAATGGATTACATTGGTAGATTTTCATATATTGAACCATCCCTGCATCCTTTGGATGAAGTCTACTTTATCATGATAGATGATCATTTTGATGTGATCTTGGATTTGGTTTGTGAGAATTTTATTGAGTATTTTTGCATTGATATTCATAAAGGAAATTGCTCTGTAGTTCTCTTTCCTTATTGAGTCTTTGTGAGGTTTAGGTATAAGCATAGTTGTGGCTTCATAGAAGGAATTGGATAGTGGTCCTTCTGTTTCTATTTTGTAGAATAATTTGGCAGTGACCCCAGAAGTTCTATCAGAGAACAACTAATTATGATGAACAACTTCAGTAAAGTGGCTCATTATAAAATTAACTCAAACAAATCAGTAGCCTTCCTCTACTCAAAGAATAAACAGGCTCAGAAAGAAATTAGGGAAATGACACCCTTCACAATAGTCACAAATAAAATAAAATACCTCAGTGTGACTCTAACCAAGCAAGTGAAATATTTATATGACAAGAACTTCAAGTTTCTGAAGAAAGAAATTGAAGAAGATCTCAAAAGATGGAAAGAACTCCCATGTTTATGGATTGACATGATTGGTAAATATTGCAGGTGATCCAAGACACATGAATATCTCTTGGGTTGAAGGCCAATCAGCTGAGACATCCAACCTCTCCACTCAGCCATAATCTATACATTACTTTTCATGTTTGAAAATAGCAAATGGATTAAGTTAGAAAAGATACTTATGAGTGGGAGAATTAAGATCTGAAAAGAAATAAGGAATATTCGCTCTCATCTGATGCCCCTGGCTCAAAGTCTTCAGGAATGATTTGTAAACTTCAGCAACCTAGACGGTAGAAAAGGGACATTGCTGGGTGTGGTATGGGAGCAACAGAGAAAGGCATAGAGGATATAATATGAAGGTTTGATCTCAAATCCTTCCATTTACATAATCATGCCACATATAATATACTTGTACATGATGTTGCTAGGATAGGGTTTATGAAAACAAATTTCATCACTATGTAGCATACATGATCCATGAAAGATACAAACTGATAATAGATATCAATGTATTAGTAAATAGTATTTCTAACTTACATTGCTGTTACATTAATATCTAAGATGAAATCTAGCAGATAATATGGACAAGCTGAAGATTTTACATCATTTTCACTTGTTTTTTAATTTATGAAGTTTTCTGAAGTGATTCAACTTTTGCTTTATTTCTTGAGAAAAAAGAAGTCTTCAATTACAGAATTCTCATTCAAAATTATTGTTTTTTATTATTGCTCTTGGAATGACCCTGTTCAAGTCAATTTGTATGTATCCAGAAGATAACTTTACAAAGTGAGTTTTCCCACTTTACCTTCACTTTAGTTCAAGGATAAAGTTCAGGTATTCAGTCATGCTTTTTGGTACCCAAACATTTACACATGGATACAGCTTATCTCAATCCTGTTATGACGTCTTTCAGATGGATAATATAAAACATTTAACTCAGTTAAAGAGTCATGAGTTCCATATCTTCCTCTACCTTAATTTCTTAGCACATAACACAAGCCTCAGCATATTCTGAGAGAAAAAAAAAACTAGTGTAGACTAACAGTTTTCACATGCTTCCAGAGTTCATTTGGTCTAATACAACCAAAAGAGCTTCCACATCAATTCTGCCATTATGTCATACCATATGAAACTTTTAAAAGTATATTTGATCATTTGATAGAAAAACAATAAAAGAAGCTGCAACTTGTATCTCTACCACAAAGTGATTTTGTTGAAGGAAATTTATCCTCCAATTGAGGAAAAGTTGGACTTTCCTAGTCTGTATCCCCTAAGAGGCTCCAACAGGAAATGCAGAACTAAATTTCCTCCAAGTGTTACTCTACCTCATAATTTTCTGCCCCTCCTCTTGACCAAAGCAAAAAAAAAAAAAAAAAAAAAAAAAAAAAGGAAATTGCTTTTCTTAATGAAGCCTAACTCTGAGAGCAAAGGATAGAAATAACATATTTGTGCTAGATGCTGCAAAACAAATGTCCATAATTGATATTTGAAGATAGAGAAGATGAACAGAGAGCAAAACTTGTGTCCGTGGCGAAACTACTAGGAAAAAGAGGAACTGAAGCTCCTCTCCTCACAGTTTTTTAATTGACTCTTGGAAAATTTCTCTTATGTTACTATTTTTTAAAAGTTGCTTCTTGATTTTGAATTATGCTAATTTCAGTTAAGTATATATTAGCAATGCCTTTAATTGACTTACATTTCCACTAGTAAAGTCTTCCTTTACACTCTTACTGGGTTTTTAATACAGATATTTACTGTGAACATAGGTGTCATTCCACATGGAGTGGTTTTCTGCTGATGTGTTCATGGTGCTGGGTTATTGACTCTAAAACAATGAGCATGGTCAGCAAATACACTGCTCCTGAACTACAAAATCAGGCCCCAAGTATTTTGGTTTTTTGTTTTGCTGCTGTTGTTCTAATGTTTTGTATTTGGTTTGGTTTTCTGTTTGTTTGTTTTTATGCTGGCAGCTATGGTGTTGGTGGTGTTCCAATTTTGAGATACTTGTTGTATCTTGCTATGTAGCATAGGCTCCCCTCACAACCAGAGTACTCTGGCCTCACTTTTTCCTGTCTTAGAATTACAGCTGTACCCCACTGCACCAATTTACTCAATGTTTCTGATAGAATTTTTCTAATAAATAATAATTTCATATATATGTATTGATCTCAAGATTTTAAGGGCCATATATACTTATATAGAACAAATTAACTAGATAATCTTCTACTGCTGAACATTCTAGTTATGATATTTTTTCTTTTAGTTTAAAACTTCATGAGGTACACTTTATAACATACTAAGAACGTACATTTATGCATGAAGCCATGGGATTAAAGGAGATATACCTTTAAGAAATTCTGATATTGATTTTCACATGACATATTTCATTTATAATCTCTCTGTTGGCATGAAAATATTCACTATTGATTTTTTTAGAGAGGAGATATATGTGCTTTCTCTTCTATGAGTTTTACCCATGGGTTTGTGATGAGAGTTCTTAGAAAGAAGATGTTTTAGGAAGAGCTGACTTAAACTATGGAGAACCGGGGAAGATGCAATGTTGTGGATCTAAGGATTAATTGTCTTACCATACACTACCTCTAGCCCTCTAAGTAACCTGTGTCAGAACGAACATCCTGTCATTAATAGATAAGAACTTCATGAAATATATGAACATAGTATTCCACCAACATGAAGGCTAAGATTGTGTATTGATGACCTACAGAAAAGCTTCCCCCATTGTTGCTACATCTTCTCTGATATACCGACCAATTTATGCTGAAATGGCCTTGATTTATTACTTTATAGGTTCTTTAAAACTACAAAACTTCATGAAATTGCTTCCGCATTGGAACATGGAGCATGGTCACTCACAATAGTTCCAGAATATATTATCATTTATTTCTTTTAAGGTTTTTGCATCAATAGCCCTTCAAAACTTGTGCACATTGCTAGTTAGACTGTGCACGCTGAGAACTTTATATACTTCACTAAGAGTGAGAGTATAAATTTCAGGGTAGGACAGATGCAAAGGCTAGACATCATATAACCAATAACCAAAACAACAACAACAATAATAATATAAATGATAGTAAGAAATAATATAATATAATATAATATAAATGATAGTAAGAAATAATATAATATAATATAAATGATAGTAAGAAAAACAATGATAACAATAATAGAATAAAGAGAGAAGGTTAAAAAAACTATTTGATTTCAATAGTCTCTTGCCATGAGCTCATCATTTTCAGAATACTTCAAGTCTCTCACTAAACTGTACATTCATTTGACTGCAGCTTTTCCAACTTGCTTGCTTGTTTAAATGAAAACAAAATAAATCATTTAAATAAATTGTTCTTCAAATCAAGTGACAGTGATTAAATAAACATTGGGAAATGTCACATGGTTCCAGAATAGAAGAGAAATTGAAAATGCACTGAAAAGCCTGATGCCCAGTAGTTCAGAGGGGACTCCCAGCTTCTCTTTTCCATTTCTAACTTGTAACCAGCCTTGAATCACCAGAGGCTTCCTTAGCTTTTTTCACACCCACCTCCAATGTTTTCTCCTACTCCACAATCTATTCATGGTCTTACCAGTAGACTGTGTTGCCTGTATCTTAAATGACAAGATTCTGGGTCCTAAAATTGTTTGTTTTATAGACTGAAAGGAAAAACAACTTTTATATTGACCATGAGTGCTGACTCAGAGATAATTGGGTTAAAGAACCAAAACAGTAACTTTCAAGATGTTTCAGTGGGTAAAAGCACTGGCCACAGAAGCCTGATGGCATTCCCCAAATTTGATCAATGGCCCAGAGCATTTCAAAGAGTGCAGGTCACGATAGGACAGGGGCAATATATGAGCAAAATCTACACTGAGGCAATGCTACTCTAGAAAATCATGGTCCCTGATCATATATAAGTAGGTTTATGTTAAACTTTGCATAGAAATATTAATGGTACTCACATTCTTTTTTATCCTTATTTGTGTTGGGTGGTGTCTTTATTACTACAGAGGCTAAGCACATGCACAGGAAACAAATAATTGTGCTTTCTACAAACTGTTTGCCTCTGCTACCTTCATGCAAAGACTGTGAGCAGGAACTCTAGATATGTTTTGTTCATTGCTAATGATCATAGCATTAACAGAAGGTGAGGGGCCTACTTCTATGCTTGATGAAGGAGTAGGGTAGTTATCAAAAACTGAATACAGAATGGTCAACTTTTGATTTTGGACAGAGACATGAAGATGCCCATAATTGTATGGATAAAGAGCAGCAGCGTTCTGTGACCACTGAAAAACGAGGCTTGGGATTTCTAGAAAAATACTTGAAATCATAATAAGCACAATTAGCATTAGAAGATAAAATGGCATTAGACAGAATTTATAGACATTTTTCTGCTTTGGTTCTTAGACTAAACTGCAGCACAAAATGTGAAGTACCAAACCTCAGAATCAATAAAATAAATAGGTTAAAAATATGAAGATAGTTTTTGCTTTCTTGAGATTTTCATTTTAAATTCATTTTTTCCCAAAATACTCATAAGCAGACACACAAATATATATTCATTTTCTTGGGTTCTTTGTTCTAAAAGCCTTTATTTGAGAAACCACAACTCCCCACTCCTTTATGTTGAGACAGACACAGTACTAACCACACATTCAAACCTTCCAGTCAACCCTAAGACCTCGGCATATCATCATTACACTAATGCAAGCTATTCTTCTTATACCAGGCCATGGTGAGATACACCTGGCATAGTCACCAGCACAAGGAAAGGATGGCTGACTAACTTGTTTCACTGGAAGAACTGGATGGTCCTGGCCAGTGTCTCATGTCTTGGTATTTCTGTCTTAAGGTGGAATTTTCAGAACACTGCAATATGATAAACTTCACAAGGTGCACATGCATGCTTCCTGCAAAACCAGATGTAGAATTCTTTGATACTACTCCAAGACTATATCTGACTGCATGCTGCCATGCCTCCTGATATGGTGATAATGAACTAAACATCTGAAACTAGTCATGATCCACTTATATGTTTTCCTTTATAAGAGTTGTTGTGGTCATGGTGTCTCTTTATTGCAAGAGAACACTCACTAAGACATATGTATATGTATATTTATGTGTATCCTTTAATTTTGGTCTACAGTACCTCAAATATTTGGTTAAATTATGGAAATTGCAATGACTGTGGGCACACCTGACAAAACACTATTTCTTCTATATCTCCTTATACTGATGGATTAAATAAAAGAAAGGGTGGTTGAAGTTATAAACCAACTTCATCTTGGAATAGGCCTCCATCTTAAAAGAAAAAGAGCCTTGATAACTTAATCTATAGGTAAATCAAGCTTCAGCAAAGTACCAGGAAAAACTTTCTGGCTTGTTCTTGGCCCATACTCCTTAGCTACTTCCTTTCATCAGCCAATCATGATGAGTCTGATTGTTTCAAATGTACCTTTAGACCATTTGTTACAGTTCTTGGTTTTGCTTCAGAGCACCACCTGTCAGCTTACAATAGTCATCCCATTAGATGCATGCAAGGCTGGAGATCCCTTTGTTTGCTTGCCAATTTTTATAATATCTTGTTCTGCTGACAGCTTGAAGCTACCTCACCATCCCATCCTGCTGCTTCAGGGTTGGAGGTGAAAGCCAGAGGTTGAGCTTGAAATAAAGAGAGCCTAGAGCAATTACAGTAGAGTCAACTCCTAGGTAATCTTTTGGGGCACATGAATGAGGCACAACAGTAGTGACACATCCTATGCTGAGCTTTCATCAATTCCTATCGCTTAGGTAAGAATATCTATCTTCACCAAAAAAATAGGAGGCTGTAATAATTTTTTTCTCTTGTTAATTTATATTACCCAAGACAAAGTTTCTGCATGCAAGAAAAAATTACCTCAGAGATAAAATGTTACACAAGAGTGAATTACAGCAGGATTGTTGAGTATAAATTCAAAGCAGTAATTTTATCTTCAACTTAACTTTATTTCAATTGATAAGCTTATTATAAGTTCAAAGCAATAGTTTTATATGACCATGGCCTTGTTTTATTATGGTGCACACCTGTAACCTCATCCTTGGACCTGACCTAGAATAAATGTCTTTCCTTAATCATAACTCTTTCCCAAGCCTATTCCTTTTTTATAGTCCACTTTACAGGCTTGTAGAAGATGAAGGCATGGAGGGGAGACATTCTATTGTTGATTCCAACTTTAAATTTATATCAACTGTCTTAATTCTTAAAACTATTTGAATCAAATCAAGAATTTTATAAAATCATTAACTCACATAAACATCATTATTTCATAAAAGTTCATCTTCATGCTGATATGCAGAAAATTTGCACAATAGGGTAGGCAAATATCAATGAATCAATCATAATAGACTATTGGGGCAGAAAGGGACTTTCTTTGCCCAATCACACCATATCAGAAAAATGGGGAATACAGCTATGACAAACATGAGAAGGCTTATCAGCAGCAAGAAGAAATCCTGTGACAAACCTGCTGGGGACTTGTCTTGCCATAGTGTACTCATCACAGCCTTGCAAAACAGGGGGCCATTTCCAAGAAGGTCACTTGACCTTTGCAGCTCCTCCAGCATGGCACCTACAAAAAATAAATGAAAATGTAAACTCTATTGAAATTAACAAATATGAACAGATATTTGACAAAGAAAAACATGTGAGTGACCAATAAGTACTTGAAGAAATGTTCTGTATCATTAGTTCTTAGAGAAATAAGAAGTCCTTGATTAGCCATAATGTTAAAAATATAAAACATTGAAAATATCAAGTATTGGCAAAAATGAGAATCAAAGGGAATTTTCCCATACTACAGAGATGAAATAAAATATTCAAAATTTGCTAGAAGTTCCTTGTGAAAGGAAGCAGGATATTACATAGGGATTCTGATATTAGTTCTAGATGATGACTAAAGAAATATTAAATACATGTTAACACAGAGACTGACACCCAAACTTGTATGAGAATTGTATTCATAATTGTCAAAATTCATATACACATCATTAGGTCACAGATGAGTGAAAAAATATGGAATATGTATATAATAGCAAAGTGCTTTGTAAAATAAAATAACTGATCATTGAAAAGAGCTTGAGTTACCTAAAAATCAATAATGATAATAATAACAATTGATGTTCCTCTTAGTTATGGTTTCTAATGATGAATCGCCAGTACCAAAACAACTTTTGGAGGAAAGGGATTGTTTTACTTATGTTTCTACATCACAGATTCAATGCATGAAGTCAGGAGAGAAACTCAAACCTGACAAAAATCAGAAGACAGAAGCTGATTTAGAGGCCATCATCTTTGACATCACTATTATTATTATATTTTATGAGATAGAGTCTCATGCTATAGCTTACTGTCGCTTCAAACTTATTATGTAGACCATGCTACAGTCAAACTCAGGTAACTCTAGATTTAAAGACTGAGCAATGGCAACCATCTGGTCTCAGCAAATACTATTCTATCTATGTCTTTTCAAATTATCAACAAATGAGAAATGGAGGATAAGCTATATGATATGTGGATGGTTGTATGAATTTCTTGAGTTGGCCAGGCACCTAGCCAGCAAATATGGAATTACATTTTAAATCAAAAAAAATCTTTTTAAAAACAAATTCTTCTACATGAGAGAAAAAAATGAACACTAAGCAACCAAGTAACAAATAGACAGAGCCCTACTACAGCATCTTAGTTTTAAGTAGTGATGTCAAAGCAATAGGATATCAAAAAGGCATATCCTAGTGTGCCATCTGAGGAGGATAAAGTATGTTTTCTATTACCGAGGTGCTGTGTTGCACTGAAGAACGAAACAGTGATTTCTTGGCACCTGGAAAAGCTGGTGTCCATTCTCCTGTCACAACCTGCAATGTTTAGGAGGAAGGAAGATGGCTTCTGCTGTTAAATCAGATTTCAGCACATTTTTCACTTTCCTCCTCATCACTCTGTACAGCTGATAAGGTCATGTGGTTAGGTAGTCACAGTCATCACAAGAATCCAACAAAAAAGTTCAATTTACATTTTTACTTTGCATCATACAGTGAGTCATGGAATCTCTTCATTCTATTGACACAGACACATGGGAGGGTTCTATTGTCATCGGCACCATGTAATCCTCTAATATAGAAAACAGTACAGCCTCAACTTGTCTTTGATGACTTCATTGCTGAAAAAAATTACTATAAAACAAAAAAATATAATGGTTAATAATTTAAATTTGAAGTTTATATTGATCTGGGCCAGGACTTTAAAAACAAATTTTATGGACTAAACAGTTCAGAACATACAATTAGTCATATGTTTATCAATAAGTTCCTTTCATTTTCTCTCAACTCAAAATAAAAGGTCTTGGGCCAAAAACATGGTTCTCTGGATAGAAGACATTGACAGCAAAACTGACAATCTTAAATTAGAAGTCATATACTACACAGTAGAAAGAGAGAAGTGAATCCATTAGCTGTCCACACATGCACTGTGATTTAAACATACATGTGCAGACATTTATAAAAAGGTAAATAAAAGTAATAAAACTAAAAAATGATCTATAGATAACTATTCAACTCCTTATATATTCTACACTGTTAAGTTTTCATAAAGGAAAATTTCTCCTCCATATCACTAAAGTTGATTTTCTGTGATGCTTTGTACAATGAATTCATTTTAAAAACAAGAAAAAAAGAATATATGCATCATAGAAAATAAAGGTATTATGGGTTGGTCAAAACAGTGAGTTGAAAGTAAGTTGACACAGTAAGAAATTGTGTCAGATAGATGAAACAAGGAATGAAGTCCACCAAACTCCACTGTCTGAGATATCACAGGGATAAACTTTAACCAAAGATATCATATCTGAGCCCTGAATTTCAGTCAGATTGAAATATAGTTTTTGAATTTACTATAGGAAAACTAAAGGAAGAGAAATGAAAATAAGTGGCAGAATAGGTAAGATACAGTAGGACTGACTATACACATTAATCAGACATGATGTATTTTTATTGGGTATAACCAATAAAGGATGTATGTTGAACATGGGCAACGAAGAAGAGGACCAGAAGATACTAAATATACACATGACCCACATAATCTGCCTCATGAGCTATCAGTTCTACCTCCCAAAGTGATGCTTTCCTAGATCTCTACAGAGGAAGCAGGCTTTAGACTCACAGTTGCTCAGAGGTTTTATTACAAGCTGACATTGTGAGCAGGGGCAGTTTTGACATCTTCTCACTGGAGAAAATGCTTGCCGTGACACCAGAACCTTTGGGACCACCAGAATACTTACTGGAGCCTCAGATCTAGTCATAGCAATCACAACAACATCAGGGAATACTTCTATTGTATAGTCAAGGTCCATAAAGATCTCTTAGTCTGATTGCAGGCATTAGCTCCCCTGCTGACGCTTTAGTGGAAATGTTATTACCTACCCATCTCTGCCTCTGTATAGTGCTGTAGGCTGTAAACAAATTCATTAAATCTTTGGTTTGTCATGGTAGAAAAGAGCAGACAGGCTAGTGCTTGGAAGAAAGAGGCAAGAGGAGCAAAACAAGCCTATGTGAAATTATCCTTTTTTCTTTTATTTTATTGTTTAAATATATGAATACATCTTGTAAGTCTGTCTGTTTCCTGGACACCTACGCAACAACTTGCTTGAGAGTGTGGTATGAGATAAGAGGGAAGTTGTTTTTCTTCACACCTGTAACCTAGCTTTCCTCACTGGCAGGACCACATTGAAACAGGATTGACTTTGGCTTTATATGTTTCCAGGCACTGAATGAAAGAGTCCTGAGATATCTATAACTCTACCACGCCTCAGATATTTTCTGCTGCCTCTGAAGAGGGAACTCAGTGATTCTCTCAAAGAAAATGACAACCTGAACAAAAGCCAGCAGAAAGAGTATGTCCAAAGCATAAAATTTCAGACACAAAGATTATGAGCTAAAGCATACAAAATAAGAATGGTCAATATCTTCATGGGGAAAATGAACAGGACAGAGTCAAACTGTTTGTATTCCTACAACCTGAGAGAATGAGACACAAGGATCGGGAACTCAAGAGGAGCCTGAGTAAATGAATATTTATCTAAAAACAACAAAAGAAATGAATATTAAAGTGATTTAAGTTATATAAAAGGCAATTTAAAATAGATTACTACCAATGTTATTTTAGCAAAACCACATAAAATTATAGAAAAAAATTAATGTTTAATGTATGTAAACATATCAATAAGCATGAGATATAATATAATGTGATATAAAAATAGAGGGAATTAGGAAGGCTAAAATCAAATGGGCATAGGATTTTATGGTGAGGGACAGCAGTCCTTTTAGGATACTTTTAAAAGAACAGGAGTGAATTAAACAAATAAAAGGGTGAGTTAAAGGTTACATAGACATTCACTAAGTAAGTTCATAGGTGAAAAAGGCAATGCAGACACCATGATACTTTACTGGATTAGGGTTTTGTGTGTTTTGGGGATTTTTAAATATAATTTTATGATTCTATTTATAGCTGTCATATGTTTGATTTTCACTTTCTTGGGAGAGATAGAGAAAGACCAGGAAGTTAGGTGGATAGGAAGATGTGGAGGATCTAGGATATGTTAAGTGGTGGGAAATCTGATCAAAATATATTCTTCAAAATATATGATATTTGAAAAAACCCAAATATAACATTTAAAAAGAGGTAGAACCACAAAAACATTAGTAATTAAATAAAAACAAAGTGCAAGGCAGGGATTATCACCAGAGGGATTACTAGTCAGGAAGATCACGGAGGTCTCCAACATAGCACAGGCTATTGCCATTGCCCTAAATTTTTCACCATAACTAGGGGCTAAGGCCCTATTCCTGGAAATACTACACACATTACCTTATAGAGAAATTAGTTTCAAACCAATCAGAAACATCTTCCTCGGATTAGCTTTAAAAAGAGTCCAAAGTGCTTCGCGGGCTGCTGGGAGAGATAAGATATAAATTGTTCCAGACATTACAAACACTACATACTACAATGTTGACCTGCTAGTTATGATGTGGCAGTGGTACCATTGTTATAGGATAGCTAGCTGCCCTCTTTTTAGAGTTGAGACTTTATAACATGGGAAAATTGTTTAGTAGAACTGGTGAGATGGTTCAGTGATTAAGAGCACTGACTGATCTTCCAGTGGTCCTGAATTCAATTCCCAGCAACCACATGGTGGCTCACAACCATCTGTAATAGGATTTGATGTCCTCTTCTGGCATGTCTGAAGAAAGTGACAGTGTACTCACATAAATAAATAAATCTTTTTTAAAAAGCAATATATATATAATGGATATATATGTATATATATACATGATACAAATAGGAACAGAAAGAACACTACCTAATTCATGTTATGAAACCACATTTATACTGATACCCAAACCTCACTAGTACAGAGCAATAGTGAAAGAAATAATGTGGTATTGGTACTAAGACAGAAAATTAGATCCATGGAATAGAATTGAATACTCAGTAATAAACTCACATACTTATGGAAACATGATCTTTGACAAAGAAGCTAAAACCATATAGTGAAAAAGAAACCATCTTCAAAAAATGATGATAGTCTAACTGGCACTTTGTATGTAGACGATTGAAAATTGATCCATATTTATCAGTTTCTATGAACCTCTTACCAAGTGAATCAAGGGCCTCCTCATAAAACTAGATACACTGAGTTCAACAAAAGTGAAATTGGGAAAGAGCCTAAACATCTAGAAACAGAAAAATTTCCTGAACAGAAGACCAATGACTTAGACTCTAAGATTGACAATTGACAAATGGCACCTCATGACATCAAAAACTTATGTAAGGCAAAGGACACTGTCAATAGGACAAAATGGCAACCTCGAGATTCGGAGAAGATATTAATCAACATCTGGAAAAAGACTAATATCCAAAATTTAAAAAGAACTCAAGAAGGTAGCCTCCAGAGAGCCAAATAACCCTATTAAAAATGGGGTACAGAACTAAACAAAACATTCTCAGCAGAGGATTACTGAATGGCCAAAAAACACATAAAGAACTATTCAACAACCTTAGTCATAAGGGAAATGCAAATGAAAAGAACCCTGAGATTCCACCTTACACCAATCAGAATGGCTAAGCTTCTCAACAGCAAATGCTGTTGAGAATGTGGAGAAAGAGGAACACTTCTCCATTGTTGGTGGGATTGCAAACTGGTACAACCACTCTGGAAATCGGTCTGGAGGTTCCTCAGAAAATTGGACATTGCACTACATGAGGACCAAGCTATACCACTTTTGGGCATATACCCAAATGATGCTCCAACATACAACAAAGACACATGCTCCACTATGTTCATAGCAACTTTCTTTATAATAGTCAGAAGCTGGAAAGAACCTAGATGCCCTTCAACAGAGGAATGGATACAGAAAATGTGGTACATCTACACAATGGATTACTACACAGGTATCAAAAACAATGAGTTCATGAAATTCACTGGCAAATGGAATGAACTAGAAAATATCATCCTGAGTGAGGTAACTCAATCACAGAAAAACACATATGGTATGCACTCATTGATAAGTGGATATTAGCCAAAAACCTTGAATTATCCGAGATGCAATCCACAGACCACAGGAAGCTCAAGTAGAAGGATGACCAAAATGCAGATGCTCCCACTCCTTCTTAAAAGGGTAAAAAAAATATCCATAAGGGGGATATGGAAGCAAAGTTTAGAGCAGCAAATCAAGCCATTAAGAGCCTGCCCAACATGGTGGTATATATATATATATATATATATATATATATATATATATATATATATATATATATATATATATATATCCACCAAAACTAGATAAGGTTGATGAAGCTAAAAAATTCACGCTGAAAGGGACCGGATATAGATCTCTCCTGAGAGACACATCCAGAGCATGCCCAACACAGAGGTCAATGCTAGCAGCAAACCACCGGACAGAGAATAGGACCCCCGTGGGGAAAATTAGAGGAAGTATTGAAAGAATTGAAGGAGCTTGCAACCCCATAAAAACAACAATGCCAACCAACCAGATCTTCCAAGAACTAAACCACTACTAAAAGATTATACATGGAATGACCCAGGGCTCCGATTGCATATGTAGCAGAGAATAGCTTTGATGGGGCACCAGTGGAAGGGAAAGCCCTTGGTCCTGCCAAGGTTGGACCCCCAGTGCAGGGGAATATGGGGGCGAGGTGCAATAAGGGGGATGTATGGGGGAATACTTGCATGGGGAAGGGCGAGGGGAGAGAATGGGGGCTTATGGACAGGAAACTGAGAAGAAGAATAACATTTGAAATGTAAGTAAAGAAATATATCTAATAAAAAAATAAAAAAATCCATCCAAATAACCAACCAAACAAACAAACGAAAATAACCAACAAAAATGAAACACCAGAAAACATAATAAATATTTAGGACAATGGAACATTAAAATGATACCATTACTGAATGAACAAGATCATGAACATGGAGGCAATACCCAGAGTGACATTATCCAGTCTGTGGATAGGTACACACATCCTAGAATAGAACAAATTACTGTTATGAATCCTGAAATTAGTCATTTGTGTGTGCTTGTATAATACAAAGTGTTGTCCCTGGAAAATATTGAGGAACATGCAAGTCTTGATTTTGTTTGGTTTGTTTGGTTCTATGATGTAGGCTCTCCCTTTATTTATTTTTCAGCAATCATGTCATAGCTTCCTAATTGCCAAGGTCACAGTGTAAGCCTCTACATCTCACCAACTTCAATTATTATCATAATTTCTACAGGGCCACAACTCATCAGAGATGGATTAAAGTGGGTGGGTGGGACAACTGATGCCTTGGAAAAAAGATATTCAGCAGTTCCTTGAACTGTGCTTGCAATTGTTCACCAGACATGAAGTCATATTTTATGATCAAAAGAAATGTTTCTGACAAGAAAAACTTCCGCATGAAAGAAAAATCAAATCAAAACAAATTAGTATCAACTAACAAATAAGAAACCAAAACCCTACAACTGTATAGTGTTTTTAATTGTACTTTGTAAAAATTAATTAATTTACTCACTTTAAACATCCCAATATCAGCACCTCCTCTCCTCCCAGAAACCTGTCACAGAGATCTTTCCTCCATTCTCTCCTCTCCTTCCCTTCTCAAACCACCCTCTCACCCCTCACACATCAAACCACATGGAGGTTCCTTAAACAATTATGCCAAGCATCTTTTCAGTATTTTGTTTGTTTGTTTGGGGGAGGGTGTTGAGCTTTTTATTTTTTTCAATATTGGTTTTATGTTTTGTTTTTAAACAGGGTGTCATGTAATATGAACTGGCCTCAAATTCAGTGTGTAGCTGAAGGTAACCCTTAACTCTTGATCCACCTGGCCCAATTTCAATTAAGAGGATTTATTCTAATCATAATGAAATACTCAGGTTGCTTATTGAGATTTTATTTAGTTCCATAAGAGTTTAAGAAATCAGAAAGAACAGAGTCCTGGAGGCTTTGAAGCAAGCCATGTCCATGCACCAGAGGAGATGTGTCCTATCTTCACCAGGAAGGAAGAAGCCTCTGCTCTGCCATATCAGAGTCCAGAGAACATTCCCAAACTCTTCCAGCTCATCTCTCTGTTTGCACAACAGACTAAGTCCTGTGAACAAAACACTTGTTTGATAGCAGTAAAACATTATTAGCAGAAGCAAATGAGGATCAGCACATTCCACTTTTACCTTTAACTCTTGTTGGAGATTTAATCAGGGAACTTATCCAGTCTCTTCTCACAAATACATGGGTAGAGGTTTGTGCACATAGCATTTTCTAGTCTTCTTTTAGATAAGAACATACATCATCCATCCTTTAGATTGTATTTCTTTATGTTCAAGATACTAAACAACAAAAACAATTGTCAACTGTTTAATTTTGAACATTCCCTGAAATAAGTCATGATTTTAAAGTTTTATTTGCCAAAGCATATAGAATATAGCACTATTACTCATAAGTTTACCACCAAAATGTCTTTTCTCTATGCTCATAAAAGGAAATGGTCTTTTGATCACACAAAATTTTCCATTCTATATCACACCCACAAGTTTTTGGTCAGCAGGTAAAATGGATTTTCAATATTTCCGAAGAATTATTTTATCCTAAACTTGCTTTCACATTTATATTTTGTTTTATAATGCTAGGATTAGGTAAAACAGATGTCTTTGGCATAAAGAACAAGATCTTATATACTTATGTTTAAAGTAAAAGAGATTTGACATAGAGTCACATATGAAGGCTTGTGTCTTATGTCTTGGATAGTTTTCCTTTCTTCCTGCCCATATCACAATTAGTGAAGCTGAGACTTCTTTGCAAACATGGTAATCTAATGAACTGCCTTTATATGACACAATTTTGATTTCTGCAGATAGTATATTAGAGACCACAACTACGCATCTGTTTGCAAAAAAAAAATGCAGCTAAATAAAATAAGTTAGAACACAGAGGAAATTACCACCAAAACAGAAGGGCTGTGAGTTCTGGGAAGGCTTGGGCTATGTAACAACACAAAAATTCAAAAGTAATTGTTTGTTGCTTCCTTTTATCTTAGTGTTTGGTGATGAGATTATGTTTGTGCACTTCTCTTTGTTTTGTTGCAAAAAGATAAGTTTCTTCCTTTTTCTAGGGTGTAGCTTTAAACAATCACTATTCCTTAATATCTCTCAACTTCTATGGACTCAATTCCCAAATAAAAAAACACAGACTAAAAAACTGGATATATAATGAGGACACAGCATTTTGCTGCCTTCAGGAAACACACCTCAGAGACAAAGACAGACACTACCTCAGAGTAAAGGGTTGGTAAACCACTTTATAATCAAATGGTCTGAAGAAGAGAGCTGGTGTAGCATTCTAATATTGAATAAAATCGATTTTCAACCAAAAGTCATCAAAAAAGACAAGGAAGGACATTTCATATTCATCAAAGGAAAAATCCACCAAGATTAACTCTCAAGTCTAAATATCTATGCTCCAAATACAAGGGCACCTACATACATAAAAGAAACCTTACTAAAGCTCAAAGCACACATTGTATCTCACACAATAACAGTAGGAGATTTCAACACCCTACTCTCATCAATAGACAGATCAAGGAAACAGAAATTAAACAGAGACATAGACAGACTAACAGAAGTTACGAACAAAATGGACTTAAAAGATATTTATAGAACATTCTATCCTGAAACAAAAGGATATACCTTCTTCTCACAACCTCATGGTACTTTCTCCACAATTGATCATGTAATTGGTTATACAACAGGCCTCAACAGATACAGAAAGTTAGAAATAATCTCATGCGTCCTATCAGACCACCATGGGGTAATGCTGGCCTTCAATAACAGTAAGGAGAGAACGCTCACATATACATGGAAGTTGAACAATGTTCTAATCCATGATAACCTGGTCAAGGAAAACATAAAGAAAGAAATTAAAGACTTCATTGAATATAATGGAAATGAAGGTATAACATACCCAAACTTAAAGGATGCAAGAAAGGTGTGCTAAGAGGAAATCCATAGCTCTGAGTGCCTGCAGAAAGAAATAGGAGAGAGCATATATCATTAGCATGACAGCACACCTAAAAGCTCTAGAACAAAAAGAAGCAAATATACTCAGGAGGAGTAGAAGGCAAGGACTAAGTAAATTCAGAGCTGTAATCAACGAAGTAGAAACAAAAATGACCATACAAAGAATCAACAGAACCAAAAGCTGGTTCTTTGAGAAAATCAACAAGATAGAAAAACCCTTAGCCAGACTAATGAGAGGACACAGAATGTTTGTACAAATTAACAAAATCAGAAATGAAAAGGGAGACATAACTACAGAATCAGAGGAAATTCAAAAATCATCAGATCCTACTACAAAAGCCTATATTCAACAAAACTTGAAAATCTGCAGGAAATGGACAATTTCCTATACAGATACCAGGTACCAAAGTTAAATCAGGAACAGATAAACTACTTAAACAACCCCATAACTCCTAAAGAAATAGAAGCAGTCTTTAAAATCTCCCAAACAAAAAGAGCCCAGGTCCAGATGGGTTCAGTGCAGAATTCTATCAGACCAGCATAGAAGACCTCATACCAATACTATCCAAACTATTCCACAAATTGAAACTACCGAATTCCTACTATGAAGCCACAATTACTCTTATACCTAAACCACACAAAGACCCAAAAAAGAAAGAGAACTTCAGACCAATTTCCCTTATGAATATTGATGCTAAAATATTCAATAAAATTCTTGCAAATTGAATCCAAAAGCTCATCAAAACAATCATCCATCATGATCAAGTAGGCTTCATTCCAGGGATGCAGGGATGGTTTAATATATGGAAAATCATCAACGTAATCTACTATATACACAGATTCAAAGATAAAAACCACATGATAATTTCATTAGATGCTGAGAAAGCATTTGACAAAGTACAACACCCCTTCATGATAAAAGACTTGGAAAGAACAGGAATTCAATCTCCATACCTAAACATAGTAAAAGCCATATACAGCAAAACAGTAGCTAAAGTTAAACTAAATGGAAAGAATCTTGAAACAATTCTACTAAAATCAGAGACTAGACAAGGCTGCCCTGTCTCTCCCTACTTATTCCACATAGTACTCAAAATCCAAGCCAGAGCAATCAGAAAACAAAAGGAGATCAAAGGGATACAGATTGGAAAGGAAGAAGTCAAAATATCGCTATTTGCAGATGATGTGATAGTATATTTAAGTGATCCCAAAAATTCCACCAGAGAACTACTAAAGCTGATAAACAAGTTCAGCGAAAGTGGCTGGGTTTAAAATTAACTCAAATAAATCAGTAGCCCTCCTCTACAAAAAAAATAAACAAATTGAGAAAGAAATTAAGAAACAATATCCTTCATTATAGTCCCAAATAATATAAAATATCTCAGTGTGACTTTAACCAAGTAAGTGAAAGATCTGTATGATAAAATTTTTTGAAGAAAGAATTGAAGAAGATCTCAGAAGATGTAAATCCATGCTCATGGATTGGCAGGATTAATATAGTAAAAATGGCCATTTTGACAAAAGCGATCTACAGATTCAATGCAATAACCATCAAAATTCCAACAAAATTCTTCATAGAGTTAATAAAACAATTTGCAAATTCATCTACAATATCAAAAAACCCCAGGATAGCTAAAACTATCCTCAACAATAAAAGGACTTTTGTGGAAATCACTATCCCTGACCACAAGCAGTATTACAGAGCAATCATGATAAGAACTGCATGGTATTGTTACAGAGACAGGCAGATCGACCAGTGCAATAGAATTGACGACCCAGAAATGAACCCATATACCTGTGGTCACTTGATTTTTGACAAAGGAGCCAAAACCATCCAATGGAAAAAAAGATAGCATTTTCAGCAAATGGTGCTAGTTCAACTGGATGTCTGCATGTACAAGAATGCAGATTGATCCTTTCTTATCACCCTGTACAAAGCTTAATTCCAAGTGGATCAAGGACCTTCACATCAAACCAGATACACTCAAACCAATAGAAGAAAAAGTGGGGAAGAATCTCGAACACATGGGTACTGCAGAAAATTTCCTGAACATAACACCAATGGCTTATGCTCTATGATCAAGAATCAACAAATGGGATCTCATAAAACTGCAAAGCTTCTGTAAGGAAAGGACACTCTGATTAGGAACAAACTGCAATCAACAGATTGGGAAATGATCTTTATCAATCCTACAACTGATTGAGGGCTTATATCCAAAATATACAAAGAACTTGTGAAGTTAGACTGTAGGGAGACAAATAACCCTATTTCAAAACGGGGTTCAGAGCTAAGCAAAGAATTCACAGCTGAGGAATTAGTAATGGCTGACAAGAACTTAAAGAAATGTTCAACAGCTTTGGTTATAAGAGAAAAGCAAATCAAAACAACTCTGAGAACTCACCTCACACCAGGCAGAATGGCTAAGACCAAAAACCCCGGTGACAGCAGAATGTGAAGAAAGAGGAACACTCCTCCGTTGTTGGTGGGATTGCAGACTGGTACAACAACCATTCTGGAAATCAGCCTACAGTTTCCTCAGAAAATTGGACATTGTACTACATGAGGACCCAGCTATACCACTTTTGGCATATACCCAAATGATGCTCCAACATACAACAAAGACACATGCTCCACGATGTTCATAGCAGCCTTATTTATAATATCCAGAAGTTGGAAAGATCCCAGATTCTCTTCAACAGAAGAATGGATACAGAAAATGTGGTACATCTACACAATGGATTACTACTCAGCTATCAAAAACAATGACTTTATGAAATTCATAGGCAAATTGATGGAACTGGAAAATATCATCCTGAGTGAGGTAACCCAATCACAGAAAAACACACATAGTATGCACTCATTGATAAGTGGCTATTAGCCCAAATGCTTGAATTACCCTAGATGCCTAGAACAAATGAAACTCAAGACGGATGACCAAAATGTGAATGCTTTACTCCTTCTTTAAAAGGGGAACAAGAATAACCTTGGGAGGGAATAGGGAGGCAAAGTTTAGGACAGAGGCTGAAGGAACACCCATTCAGAGCCTGCCCCACATTTGGATCATACATATACAGCCACCAAACTAGATAAGATGGATGGAGCAAAGAAGTGCAGGCTGACAGGAACCAGATGTAGATCTTTCCTGAGAGCCACAGCCAGAATATGCCAAAAACGTAGGCGAGTGCCAGCAGCAAACCACTGAACTGAGAAAGGGACCCCCGTTGAAGGAATCAGAAAGGACTCAAAGAGCTGAAGGAGCTTCAGATAGCATATGAACAACAATGCGAACCAACCAGAGCTTCCAGGGCCCAAGCCACTACCCAAAGACTGTACATGGATTGACCTTGGGCTCCAAATTAATAGGTAGCAATGAATAGCTTAGTAGAGGCACAAGTGGAAGCAGAAGACCTTTGTCCTGCCATGGCTGAACCCCCAGTGAACGGGATTGTTGTGGGGAGGATGGTAATTGGCAGAGGTTTGGGAGGGGAACACCCGTATAAAAGGGAGAGAGAGGGGTTGTGAGGATGTTGGCCTGGAAACCGGGAAAGGGAATAACATTTGAAAGGTAAATAAGAAATACCCAATTTAATAAAGATGGGGGAAAGTAGTTGTTTAATAATTAATCATTAAGATCATCTTGTATAAACCAACAGAAATCAGATTTCTATTCAGGCTGAGGTGTTAGCAGGAATTCGGACAAACTTTGATGGTCAGGGCAGCACTGAAGCTAATGTTTCCCCTAAGAGGAAATCTCACTCAAAACTGAAATTTTTATTTTCTTTTTTTCGGAGCTGGGGACTGAACCCAGGGTCTTGCACTTGCTAGGCAAGCACTTTACCACTAAGCTAAATCCCCAACCCTCAAAACTGAGATTCTTAACATTAAATCCTGCAAGGCCTACTGGGAAACAATTGTAGTTCCAGTATTTTGGAGATGAAGGTATGAAAATTTAAGCTTGAAGAAAAACCTTTAATACATAAAGAGTTTGAGCTTAGTCGGGGTTAGGGAGTCTCTGTCGAAGACGGGGAGAAAGAGAATGAAACCCACTCAAACTACATGGGCTGAAACTTCATTTTTTTTTTAATTTCCTTTTTTATTTTTTTTTCATTTTTCTTTTATTGGGTATTTTCTTTATTTATATTTCGAATATTATCCCCCTTCTTGTTTACCCTCTGGAAACCCACACACCCTACCTCGATAAGTGTGCTCCCCCACCCACTTTACCAATCCCTCGAGCCACACTGCCCTGGCATTCTCCTACACTAGGGCATCGAGCCTTCACAGGACCAAGGGCCTCTACTCCCATTGATGCCTGTCAAGGCTATCCTCTGCTACATTTGCAGCTGGAGCCATGGGTCGATCCATGTATTCTCTTTAATTGGTAGTTATACCCTGGGAGCTTTGGGGTGTCTGGTTAGTTAATATTGTTGTTCTTTCTATGGGGTTGTAAACCCCCTCAGCTGCTTCAGTCCTTTCCTAACTCCTCCACTGGGGAACAGGTTCTCAGGACAATGGTTCGTTGTGAGCAACTGCCTCTGTATTTGTCAAGGTAGGAAAGAGCCTCTCAAGAGAACACTTTATCAAGCTCCTATCAGCATGCCTCTCTTGGCATCCCCAATAGTGCCCATTTTTAGTGACAGTCATAAAGGAAATACAAATCAAAACAACCTTGAGTAATCACCTAAAACCAAAACAACCCAATCAAAAATTAGAATGTAGAACTAAACTGAGAATTCACAGCAAGGGAATCTAGAATGGCTGAGAAGTACTTAAAGAAATATTCAAAGACTTTAGTGATCAGAGAAATGCAATTCCAAATGACCCTGAGATTCCACCTTACACCAGTCAGAATGAATAAGGTCAAAACCTCAGTGGACAATATATGTTGGTGAGAATGTCGAGAAAGAGGAACCCTCCTCCATTGCTGGTGGAATTGCAAATTAGTACAACTACTCTGAAAATCAATTTGCATGTATCCCAAAAATTTGGAAATAGACATACACGAAGACCCAGAAATACTACTCTTTAGATTATACCCAAAAGATGCCCCACTATGCCACAGGGCGCATGTTCCACTATGTTCATAGCAGCCTTATTTGTATTAGCAAGAATCTGGAAACAACACATGTGTCCCAGGACAGAAGAATGGATACAGAAAATATGAACACTACTCAGCTATTAAGAAAAAGGATATCCTGAGATTTGCAGTAAATGAATGGAACTAGAAAATATCATCCTGAGTGAGGTAATTCAGACCCAAAGGACATGCATGGTATGTTCTCACTAATAAGTAGATATTAGCAAAAAAATAAATACCCAAGTTATAGTCCACAGAACTCAAAAATGTCAATATGCTGACGGGCCCAAGTGGGGATGACACAGTTCCACTTGGGTGGGAGAAGAAAACAACAACAATGCTGAGAGGGAGGGAGAAACAGAGGAGATAGGGTTTGGAGGAGAGGGGAACGTGATATGGTATTGGGTGGGAGAAAAGGGCTGAAGCCCTGAGGACCAGCAGAAAATTTGGAAACTGGCACCCTCTGGAGAAAGAATGTTATGAGAACTCTCTAGAATATATCAGTCCTGGGAAGTGAGAAAGTCTCAGGACACAAAGAGGTGGGCCGTAGGATGGGCAGAGGGAACTTGTAGAGCCAACCTCCAGCAGAAAGATGGCATCAAGTGAGGGATGGGTTTGCTATCCCATAGTCAAAGCTCTGACCCTGTCTGAAAGAACTGTAGGGATGGAAATGGAGAAGAGCCTGAGGAAAAGAAGGTCCAGCAACAGTCTTAAGTGAGATTCAGCTCAAGGGGAGTTCCTAGACCTGACACCATTATCAAGGCTATGGGGCGTTCAAATAAAAGGAATTATCATCATGCTCTTGAAAAGACCCAACAAGCAACTGAAAGAGTTGGATGCAGATATGTGCACCCAAACAATGAACTTCAAAGCTGCTTTGTATACCAGGAATAAAAATGGCCTTTACCTTTTCAAGCCAGATTTTAGAAGAGTACTTCTTCCCTTTTAAGTTCATCACCCTATTTGCATGGTGGCCTAAGACCTGTGGTTAAAACATTTGGTCATGAAGTAGTCCCAAATCATTACAGGAATCCAACAAAGATAACAAAATGTTCCCCTTTTATCTTTCCTTCACTTCTCACACCAAATCTTATAGAAATTCACAGTCATCATTATCTATATCTGTGAAACTGAAAAATGCACATTATCTTAGATAATAATTCCATTACAGATAAATCACTATAAAACAAAAAAAATAGAATGGGCGGTTATTAAAGTTTGAAGTATATTGATTTATAAGAAGGTTTTTGAAAACAAGGTTTATTATTCAAAATGTACAGAATATGGACTTGATCAAAAGTACAGCAGTAAAACTGTTAATTTCTCTAAACTCACAAAAAAGTTTTTGGGCCAGTAACATGGTTCACCCAACCTGACAACCTCAGTTTAGAATTTAGACCCCACAAAGAATAAAAATGAAAAATAAAATGGTCATTTGATCACAACTCAAGTAATCATATACTCTGCACTGTTAATTTTTCATGCTCAAGGTAACTGAATTTTTCATGTTTCTAAGGGATAATTTTATATTAAAATTGACCGATACTCTTTTCTGATGAAAAGAAGAAATACATTACATGGTACGTAGGAAGGACAGGGTCACATATACATCATTTTTAAGAGGAAAAGGGAGGGTTGGAATACAGTCACAGAAGAGGGTTTGTGGCTGCAGTTGTGGTTCTTGTCCCTTCCCCCAGAGTCAGTGATTTCACTGAAACATAGTGATTCACTGACTTCCCTGCAGCAACACAACTGCACTCTCTGCAGGATGGTGTACTAAGTGACACAACTACATTCTTAGGAAAACATGTTTTAACATATAGAATAAAATACATAACACTGTTACAACACTGTGAAAGGTGAGGCAAGTCACTAACCTCATTATTTGGGTGGCTGAATTAAGAGGATGTTAACCCAGGTTAGACAAGGTTGAAGAACGGGGTCCTAATCAAATATTAACTAATAATTAAAAGCCCCACTTGAATAGGGCTGGGGATTTAGCTCAGTGGTAGAGCGCTTACCTAGGAAGCGAAGGCCCTGGGTTCGGTCCCCAGCTCGAAAAAAAAAAAAAAAAAAAAAAAAAAAAAAAAAAACCCACTTGATGCACCGTGAAGAAGCAAATCCCTATAGAGGCGTAGACTTCAGCAGAGCTGACACTTCGGAGGATCAGCAAAGCATGACAGGGAAAGAAGAATAGAGGATCTATGTGAAATGGTCATTTAAATACTAAATAATGACTCCATGAAGCTCAGAAGTTCAAGGCATGTTGGGAAAATACAGTGAATGTGAACTAGTCTATCCTAAGAAAATAATCCATTTCAAACAATATCAGGGAAAACCATTCATCAAACTTCTTGGGGAAAAATAGCAGAGATAAATTGTTAACAAATGATCACCTTTCTTTAAGCTTGGATTTAGTCAAGGGAGAAACAGAGTATTTAGACTTACTATAGGAACAGGAAATGAAAGATCATAAATAACAGAGTTGTAAGATACAGTAGAAGTGAGAATACACATTAGGCAGCCTTGAGATTTCATTTGGGTACAATCAAAGAAGGATGTGTATTGAATATTGGTAAAAAGGAAAAGGATCCAAAATCACTAGATAATCACAGACACAGATGAAGCACATACACTGCATCATGACCTCTTATCTTTACTTTGATAGTGATGAACTCCTAGACCTGTATACAAGAAACTCAAGTTAAATTCACAGCTGCTTACTGTGGTCATTAGAAGATGTCATTGTGACAGATGAGCAAGGTTCTGTGTCCTCCCACAGGAGAAAATGCTGGTGGTGGCTGCAGGAACATTCTGACTATTGGACTCCCTTACTCAAACTTCAGGTCTGGGCCTAGTAAATATGTCATCACTGAGGACCAGTTTTTGTTTTGTTTTTTTTTTTTAGCATAGTCAAGGTCAAAAAAGCTCTCTTCAACTGAATATAGGCCTCTTTTCTCCTTCTGGTCCCTCACTCTAAATGTTACCACCTGCTCATCTCTGATTCTATATGATGCTAGAGGCTATAAAGAAATTTATAAACTCTATGGCCAATCATAACATCAAATATCAGAAATCTGAGTGTTTGTGAGATGCAGCCAGGAAGACTAGGGCTAGACTATATGAAATGATACTTCATATGGACGAACCAAAATAAATAATAGTACTAATAATATCTGTCATTAGAACATATCAATTCATCTTATAAAGCTGTCTCTCCTCCTGCCACTTCTCTGACAGCCTGCTTCAGAATGTCCTTTGAGTAGAGAGAGGAAGATATTTTCCAAAAGTTTAGACCCTAGCTGTCCACACTGACAGGGCTGAATTTAGAATTGAAGTGAGACAGACCTGCCATGTTCCCAGGGACAGAATGAGAGAGTACTAAGAAAATTATCAATGTGATTGTCATGCCTTAGACTATTTCTGAATCTATTGAAGAAGAAACCCAATGAATGCCACAAAGACAATTAGATTATGAACAGAAGACAACAGAAACAGAACATTAAAACCACCAGAGAAGAGACACTAGGATTATCTCTAGCACATGTAAAATAAGTATAACTGATGTCTTTCAAGAGATAAACGACAGGTCAGGCATGCCTGCCTGTATTCCCAATACCTGGCAGATGGAGTTACGAAGATCACAAGTTCACGGACTTCGTGAACCTTGAGATGATTTCTTACCTGAAAATATCAACAAAATAATAAAAATTCAATTTATTTTTATATTATATAAAAAGCAACTTAACATATATCTACATCTCAAGGTTATTAAAGAATATAGAAATATGAGGTACTTTCTCAAAATTTGTATTTCTAAAAAAATTGACAATGAGAAAAAATTGTGAATATCTGATTTGAAGGCAGTAGATTGATTCTGATGACTCAAGGATCAAGGTGAACGAGGACTGAAAAGTAAGGGCATATGAGAGTAAAGAATGAATTAACCAAAAACTAAGGATATTTAAAAGTCCTTATAAAACCCACTAGATAGTAAATTTATAGATGATCAACACAAAACAAACTCCATTACTCCTTGGTAGGGGTGATATTTGTGTGTTTGTTTGCTTATTTGTTTTGGTGAAGGGCAATATTTTAGTCTTATTGGGATTTTTGTGTATTTCAGTTGCTTGATTAATTTTATTTCCCCCTTTTTTTGTTGTTATTTTGGGGAGAAAGATATAGTATGACTTTGGGTGGGTAGTAAGTTGGGGATCAACAGGGAGCATTCTGTGGGGAGAGAACCCATTCAAAAGAAGATCTGAGTTTTTAAAAAGGAACCCAAGTGCAAGGCAAAGGATACCTCAAGAGGAATTACTTACTGGTCTGGGAGATGACAAGGGTCTCCTACACAATACAGGTTATTGCTCCTTCCCTTGGTTATCCATCATAACCACATGGAAAGGTCCTATTGCTGACAATACTTCACACTTTGACACCAACAAATGAGGCTGCTCCTCCACCTACTTACCCATCCCAGCCTCCCCTCTCTAGCACTACGGCCATTTCAATTTTAGCAAAGAAGTTAAAACCATCAAGTGGAAAAGGCAATATTTTCATCAAATGGTGCTGGGTCAACTGGGGGTCAGCCAAATGACTCATGCTGTAAGATGAACAATCAACAAATGGGAACTCATAAAGTTGATATGTTTCTCTAAGGCAGAGAACCTTCTTCACATAGTGGGCTATAGTCCATTCAGAGTGGCAGAATTTGTCACAGTGCATACAAGTATATTTGTGTTGAGCCCTAAAGGAGACATCTGCATCAACTGCTTTGCCTCCATACTACCAGCAAATTTCAGGGGAGAGCAGAGAAGAGGACATAGAAAAAATTTAAGAACCAGCAAGGGGAAAAGTGCTGTGAAATTCAGGCTTTTGAACAAGATGAAATTTTTGGAAATTTATTTCTTTTTAAGAAATCACTATTCTTAGGTGACAGCTGCAGAAAAAGAGAGAGATACATTTTTATTGAGAGTTTAGCCATTGGTGGGCTTCCTTGTTCCACTGGATTGCATACAACCACACACCTATATACCGTTAACTTGAAGACATGAGTTAGTATGATGCATGTTTGAGCTTTTAAGGGGGTAGGGTTTGATAAGTTCATATATTATTTGATGAAAATATGATATTAAATAAAAATGCATATTATTAATAAATATAATCATGGAAGAGTTTTCTAGCAGGTTATAAATAAAGGGACACCTTGGCGTTTTCAAAACACCTTAAATTGATTGCAGGCCTCCATGTGTATGTATATACAAACATGTACTTATATTCATATATAGCCAAAAATTATGTAAGCTGAAAACAAAAAAGTCACATGAATGTCTGAATGACTCCTGCTCAATGTATCTGTCATGATCATTTGATCACTCCATACCATTTTAAGTTATTGACTTTCTAATGCCTTTATTATAGTTCAAGAAACAGTCCTGCGATGTATGCAGTTTTAAGTCACTTTTGGTCAGTTCCATGAACATACAACTTCCCTCTGTAATCCTTCTTCAGAAGTCTCTGAAGCCTTATGCAACATATCGTTAACTATGACCTCATAAAAAATGAGGAAAGACATGTGAAATGAGAGAAAAGCCTTTGCACACAAGCCTCCCAGTTCCCACACCAGTGTTAGTCTTAAGAGTTTAGAAACTCACATTTCAGATTGGTCCTTATCAATCCATGACCATTCCTCTTTTTCTTTCTTATATGAAAATCCAATACAGTAATTGTCAGAAGGAACCTGGAGCTGAAGGAACTTCTGTAAATGATACAACATACCCTATGATGAATTTTCTGAATTTGACGCAAGAATAAGCAAGAAAATTTCCCAGCATTCCAGTATCATTCTCTGCTGTCCTGTTCTCTCACCCATCTGTCCCACCATGCTCATTTTGGAAAGGAATTCCTTCCATAGTACATTTAAATCAAAATTATGTCAGTTCTGTAAGTTATTTAAAATAAAACCTTCAATAAAAATAAAATAGTATCCTGAGATATTAGTATCATGGCATGCAGTGTGAGTATGTGTCTTAGACCACATCTCACTAAGTAACCATGACTGGACTAGAATTCACAATGATTAAATGATAATTTTTTTAGATTTAACATTTTTTGGACTGATCTATCAATTTCTTCTAGTGTTTCTTCTATGCCTGAGCTAAATAGAAAATTCTTTATGTAGGAATCTTGAATGGTCATGAAGCACATAAATGTATGTTCAAAGTCTTTAGCAACCAGAGAAATGCAAATCAGAACAACTCTGAGAACTCACCTTACACCAATACGAATGGTTAATATTAAAATTCAAGTGATAGCACATGCTAAGAAGGTTATGGAGTAAGAGGAACACTCCGCCATTGCTGGTAGGAGTGGAAACATGTACAATGTCTTTAGAAATAAACTTCATGGTTTATCAGATAAGTGGTAATAGTTCTAATACAAGAAAAAGCTATACCACTCCTGGACATATATCCAAAAAGTGCTCCTTAATTCCAGAAAGACACTTGCTTAATAATGTTCATAGCCATTTATTCATAATATCCAGAAACTGGAAACTTCTTATATGTCCTTCAATTGAAGAATTAACAAGATCTGTGGTACATCTACACAGTGGAATAGTATTCAGCTATGAAATACAAAGACATGCATTTTGCAGGCAAATGGATGGAACTTGAGAATATCATCCTGAGTGAAGTGTCCAAGTCCCATAAAAACATTCATGGTATGTTTTCAGTTTTAAGTGGAGATTAACCATAAAAAAGAGGATGTCGATGCTATACTCCACAGACTCCAGTACTTTAGACAGAAAAAAGGGAAACAAGCAAGGATTCTTGAGTCTCACTTGGAAGGGGTAATGGAATGGTTAGGAAAAGCAAATGGAGAGAGATAGAGATAGAGTAATGAGTAGTAGAGGGACTCATGAGGGGAGTGGGGTTTCAGATTCAGATATGGGGAAGGGTACAGGGATGAATGGCCTGATGGTCATGAGAATTAATGGAATTCTGCAACTGCTGAGGAGGTTGGTAGGGAACATCTGCTGGAATATGTGGTGACCAGTGTTAGGAGTGGCACACAATAATAAATAGGGGTATCCTTAGCTATGTGGTTCATTACATAGGCTAGTGAGACTGCCTCCTGTGGCCAGGAGAAAAACCCAGGGGACCAATATCAACATCAAGAAACTGACAAAACTTTTGAAACAACTCATCAGTGGAAGTGGACGAACCTAGCCTCATGGAGGTGGGGGACTATGGACGCCTGGGTCTCCCCATGGAGATTTCTTGCGCAGATATGTGCATGGGTTCAGGGATAGAGAACTCAGGAAGGGAGGGGAAACAGCTTTTGCCATCCTGTCTGCCAGTATTTCTCCTCTCTTCTGCTGACATTTTGGTTGGTCAGGGCAGGCTGAGCCAGCAGGGGACTGACTAGTTGGAGAGAGATGCAGGAGGGCTTCTGGTGGAGATTTTTGGAGAACAGATCTCTTCCCCAAGCAGTGGTGTTACAGTTCATATGACAGAAATTCTCAGACAATTGAATCAATTCCTGCACACTTTTAATTCTTAACATGGTTCTTAAATACAGTTTTTGGATGGGTCAGTGTTTGAGACTCCATGACCTGTGGTCAAGTCCTTACCTGTGGAGGAGGGATTTGGGCATTGTCCTCTGTGAATGATCTGTCTTGAGCCTATGTAACCTATGATCACATCCTAATTAGTGCTGTACGGGTTTGGGGCATTGTCCTATGAAAGTGGTTTTTCTCTAACCTCTCTAAGGGGTCAGTGTGTGTGGGGTGCTACAGCTAGTGACACCTTGATCTGGGAGGCTGGGAATTTGCCTGCTGTTCATTTTCGGGTCTCTGAGAATTTGACCTATCTCGATCAGGAATCACGATACCTTTTACAGCGAGCCACCCCACATGAAGTCTCAATGTACCAGAGTTTGGAATAATTAGGGGGTAAAATGCTATTGCTCCTGCTGCTGCTGCTGCTGCTACACTACTATTACTACACCAAAAATAATAAAAATTTAAAAAACTGGTGCTATTTAATATATCAAATGAATACTAACTTTATTATTTGTAATTAAACATTCTTTTATGTTGTTATTTGAACATGTATAAAATTGATATATAAATATCATACTGTGTCATAAATAACAATGTTTTCAAAGTGAACCTGCAATCATTTCTCCATAAAAATACAGTCTTCAATGAGATGTCAGTAATAATTAAAACAGGAAAAGTCAGATATTAGAATTACAAAACATAAGAATAGTCTGCAGTAAAGGTAGGGAGAGTTTCAGTGAAAATCACCATGGAATTAACTGGTCAACCACTTAATTACACATTTTTCATATCATCTCATATTACAGACAGGAACAGGGGTCAGTTACTTTCCCTTTTGGCATCTGCTTTCTCATCTCTGGACGCCTCCCTTCCAGTTCCAAAGAGCAAACATTAGACAGAGGGAGTTAAATTAGAACTCTATGAAGAAAAATAACTCTCAGTCAGAGGATGAGCTGACTGAGGTTTATTTAATCAGGAAAAGGCATGCTTTCTGAGGGACTCTCTTATAGGCTCCTGAGAAAGGGAGTAGACTGAAAGACACAAGTGTATCTGTAATAATGGGTCTCCCCTAACAGACCCTTGTCCCAAAATTTTGTTCATATTACAAGAAAATCATATATAAATGAAAAAATATGTATTTGGTGTCTCATTATTCAGGGCAAGAGACAAAATCAAACAGAATAAAGGGGCAAGTGTCTACAGTACAAGTTTATTCTCTTCATCTATCTTCAGAAGGGATAATCTGGATTTCTGGCAACCTTTTTTACATCTGATCCAGGTTTTTTTGTCCAGGATGAAATAATAACATGTTATACCATAGCAGAACCAGTATATTTCAACATTTTTGCCTGTGAAAGTGAAGTTAAATGGTTAAATTTATTATTTTCTAGTATTATGTTATCAGAACACAATACTGATTGAGGTTGTGTTGAAAGAGAGAAAGAAAGAGGAGGTGGGGTAAAATATCCCAGGTCTCAGAAAATAAGATTTTATAATGCCCAGATACCCAGGCACATCCATGAGTTATGCAACATTGTTGATTACACTAGAGACATAGAAACATTTCCTATGTCAATCATGTATCAATCAGTAGAGAAAAGAATACTATTAATCCTTTAAAGGAAAATGCATTGGCTGGGCATGATAATTTATGCCTGTAACCTGAGTACTCTGAACATAGAGACAGGAAGATAACTATCAGTTTGGGGTTATCCTAGACTAAGTAATGACTTCCAGGCCAACCTTGGATACACTTTGAGTTCCAGTTCAATCTAGACTACACAATGATGTCATGTCTCACATGAAACCCAAGACAGAGATGCTGACCTATGTGACAAATGTGGACAAAGTTGAAGATGGTGAATAAAGAGAAACACACCAGGTCTAGGACCAAACTTTATGATTCTGATCAGATTAGGTTTCTAAATCATCCCAGTTCTATGAAACAGAGGCTGAATACCAGGAAGTAGAGGGCAGGAAATGAAAACTTGCTATTCAGAGGCAGTTAAACTGATGATGGAATTCTAGATGTGCTGTAATGTATTGTGTCCACACTGGTCCACACAGTACTGTGAACTTAGCAACGTGCCATGTCTTTGTCAAATTCTCTTACCTTGAGAGAAATGAGAGACATACAAGGGACGTTTTGATGTTGATAGTCTGTTCTCATGATTATGTTGGTGATTGGTAATTCCACGCCCAGCGGGCAGTAGAAGTGTCAATGATACACTGACTTCTAGAAACTATAACATTCTGCTAACTCAAACAGGGATTTCTGAGTTGCCAGTCCCTACATGAAATAAGGAACCCTCAAATGATTAACCAACACATCACTAGTATCTTAAGCTGAAGGTTAGAACTCAAAGCTTCCATGAAAAAATGATAGATGATCATGCACTTTTGTATTCATGGTCCTCCCCTGCTACATACCTGTGTGCTGAGAGGAAGGTATAACAGTCATAGTTTCACTGTACCATCTTTTCTCTTCTCTGTTTAGAGATTGCAGAAGATCATTGCCTGGACTACCATTTTTAGAAATATTTCTTAGTATTTCTTCTTTTAAATCGATGTCATTTTGCATGGTGCTGCAGTTATTCTTGTGGCTTAGAGTTTCACTCACTCCATGTTTTTCATGAGCATACTGAAAAACTAAATTATTCACAAATAAATATTTAAGTAAAATATTCTACTAATTATTAACCCACCATGAAAATTTGAACTAAAAAAAACTTTAAGAAATGGGACAACAGTTATAAGAGCATATGTAATCCAAATATCAACATACAAACATGTTTAAGCACAGTCTGTAAGTTAATTTTTCTGTAAATGTAAAGGAATGAAATAAATTTTAAATTTAATGTATCTGTACAGATCAAGTCTTATTACTTAACCATGACCTCAATATGCATTAGAAAAAGGAAAAGAATGCCATAAGTTCTTTGCACAGCAGTTTCTTACAATATTTTTATGTAACATTAACAATCCCCTGAGCTCAGAATGTATAGTTCCACCAAGTCCTCAAAAGGAACACGACCATGAGTGAGAAAGACAGGGCAACGCCTAAGAGCCCCAGAACTAACAGATTAGTATGAATAAGGACAGAACACTGCAGAGTGTAAGGAAAAGTTATTAAAGTCCTTAGATTCTGATTTATCTCCTGATTATAGGCTACAAAATGGACATAGTATATAACTGCATCATCCCTTTCCAAAGCTATGTTTTAGGGAGAAGTTCAAATAAGATGTCTCTCAATTGCTCACTGTTTGTCAGGAACATTGCAAGTGTTACCAGCTGAAAGGGAACAGAGCATTACAAGAGCTACCACAGTGACCTGCCAGGGGACTGAACTCCCTTAAATCAACAAAACAAAGCAAGAAATTCAACAGCATTAAAAAGCACATCTCAATACTAATACAATATTGTATAGCAGCAAAACATGGTGAAATTATGCACGGCAGACTGAAATTATACAAACAGACTGAAAAGAGCCCTCAAAATTGTAGATTTCTACCTAAAATACACCCATGAAAGAAAGCCTACATGTGTGAAGTTTCCCAAAATTCTTAACTCATTTCAGCTTTATCCTTGTAATGTGAATAGTCTGATCTCAGACTATTATTAATTGTATGACAGGTATGTGTCCTCACTCACTTCTATAGGAACAAAAGTGCATTCTTGAGAAGGCATTGGTGACATGGGTACAATGCAAGTACAAGATAACAAACTAGAGCATAGGGTCCACCAAGAAAGATAACTGAACATAAAGAGGAATGAAAAATGGATGGATGTTTTTGAGAACTGGTAGGGAACCACAGCTTGTCTGGACTTGAGCTATATAAATCCCCATCCATGAAAGGGCTATAGTTAAACTATTTCTTTTTCCCTGTAAGTTTGATTTTGCTCTATATAATACTAAATATTTTTCTGTTGCTACGGTATTTGGAATCTGAAACTTATGCTTCTGATTACTACTACGTCAAAGAAGAGAACAATCTCCTCTTGGGACAGAGCTATGACAGTATGAATAGAACAACTAAAAAAAATAGAGAAGAAAAAAAAGGTGATACTTCTGCCTTTTCATTAATAAATGATTCTTTGACATTTTCAGGAACTCACAATAGGGTGTAATTATTCCCACACCCCCTAATCCTCTCATCCCCCCTTCCTTCATCTGCAACTTTATTTCCATTTGGAGAATTGATCTTCTGATGGACAACTGTTGGTGCCTGTTACGTTAGATGTTGGAGATATTTATAACTATTAAAACACTTTCCTTGAGATTGAAAATATTTCTAATGCATTAGCTTCATTTCTGTAGGATTCTGTTTCTCTAGAAAACAGTCTTTTAGCAGACTCTGGCTTGTTAGTTTTAAAGTTTTCAGAATTTTCATTGACTTGACTAAATAAAAAAACAAAAAAAATCTTCTTATGGTTTATCACATCATTTTTAATATTAATTCTTATAGGCTATTTTATGTATTTTCATTTCAAATGTTATCCCCTTTCCAGGTTCCCCCAACCCTTCCCCTTCTATGTGGATGCTGTTCTACCTTCCCACCAACTTACCTCAATACACTGGCATTTCACTACTCTGGGGAAATGTGCCTTCACAGTACCAAGGACGTCTCCTCCTATTGATGCCAGAAAATGCCATCTTCTGCTATGTATGCAGCTAAAGCCCTGGGTATTCTTGGTTGGTGGTTTATTCCCTGGATGATCTGAGGTGGTTGACATTGTTGTTTTTCCTATGAGGTTACAAACCCCTTCAACTCCTTCAGTCCTTTCTCTAGCTTCTCCATTGGGCTCCCCATGCTCAATTTGATGATTAGCTGCAATCATTCTCATTTGTATTATTAAGGCTCTGACAGGCCCTCTCAGAAACATCCATATCAGGCTCCTCTCAACAAACAATTTTTGGCATCAGCAATATTGACTGGGTTTGGTGGTTGCATATGGGATGGTTCCCCATGTAGGCAATTTCTCAATGTCCTTTCCTTTGGGCTCTGTCTCACTCTTTGTCACTGTATTTCCTCCTGTGAGTATTTTGTTCCCCCTTCTAAGAAGGACTGAAACAAGAAAGTTTCGGTCCTTTGTTTCACTTCTTGATTATCAAGATTTTTTTCCTACACTTTCCCATTGTTCTACTCTCCTCTTCTGATTTATTTGGTAACTGGCTAAAATCTAAAGAGTAGAAGTAGTTTATAATTCTTCCTTTTTTAAGTTTAAAACTTGATTGCTTTATTTTTTAAATTTTGTTTTGAACAATTTTGTACTTGATTACCCTCCAACTACTACTTCCAATTTACTCTTGTGTATAACCAAGACCAAATAAAATGGAACATGATAGTTTTCAGTAGAAGCCAGTAAGGTATTTTTAAATTGTTGAAAGTTTAAAAATGCACAAAAACAACTGATTTTAGACACTTAAAACACTGACCTCTGTGGCCAGCTTCTTTGGCCCTTTGAGTCTTCTCAGGTCTCACTTGGTTCTGCAACCCTGAAGACTTTTTAAATCTCACATTTGAGTAAGAGACCCACTGCTCACTCATTTTGGGAGTGATGTATGAAGTCTGTTTTCAGTTAAAATTGGGCCTTAAAGAATAAAGTACTCCATAGATCCCTCTACCATAATTTTGTAGCACACAACAAAATTTACAGCATAGAGTAAAAGAAAATTACCAGTGCAGAAAAACAGTTTTCACATGCTGCCAGAGTTAACCTGCTCCAACACAATCAACAGGGCTTTCCCTTGATTGTCAAGTTACATGAAATTCTCTAGAAAATATTTTATCATTTGATAGAAAAACAATAAAAGTACGTATTGTTACCTCTGTCTCTACACCAAAGTAATTCTGTTTGAGGGAATTGATCTTCCAATTGAAGGAAAAGTTGACCTTTCCTCTTCTGTCTCTCTTAAGAGGTTCAGAGACGAAAGGCAGAACTAACTTTCCTCTGAGTGATACACAACCTCATGACTTTCTGTCCCTTCTCTTGACCAAAGCAAAAGAGGAAATTTTCAACTTACTGTGGTAGATACTGCAAAATAAATGTCCATAATTTACAACTGAAGTTAAGAAGATGTAAAATCCTGCAGAGAGAGCAAAACCAGTGTCCTTTGCAAAATGACTAGGAAAAAGAGGGACTGAAGTTTCTGTACTCCTAATTTTCAAATAGGTTGTTGGAAATTTTGTCTTATGTTGCTACTTTTAAAATTATTTCTTGATTTTTGAATTATGCTAGTAGTAACCTAAAGTGTGGATTAGTAGTGCCATTAGAGCACTCGTGTTCCCACTAGAAGCAACTTCTTTTACACTCTTCTAGCTTTTTAAACATAAATATTTACTGTGAATTTTGTCGTTGCACATGAACTGATTTAACTGCTGATATGTTCATGGTGATGGGAAATCAAATCTAAGACAATGAGCATGCTCAGTATAAACTTTTCCCCCGCATTATATTTTGTTCTGGTTAGTTTTCTGTTCTTTTCTTTATTTTTGTTATTTTGATATACTTGTCATATCCTATTATGTAGCACAGGCTGACCTCATACACTTTTTTTCTCTTAGAATTATAACTGCATATCACTACAACAATTTATGCCATATTTTTGATAGACATTTTCTAAGAAATAATAAGCAGTTTTGCATTTTATAAATACTGATCTCAAGATTTTTAAAGCCATATGTAATTATAATCAATTATATATTGCATAAAATAAATAGATAATCTTCTGGTGCTGAATATCATAGTTTTTATAGAATTTTTGCTGTTAATTTAAGAATTACATGTGGTATACTTTAGAACATACTAAAAAGTCATTTTATGCATGAATTAATGGAATTATAGCAGATAAACATTTAAGAAACTTGAATATCAATCATCACCTGACATCCAGTTAATTTATACTCTATCAGTTGGCATGAATAAATTCACAATTAATTTTTTAGAGATGAGATGAGGTGATATTTTCTTCTATGAGTTTTGCTCATGGGTTTGTGATGAGAATTCTTGGAAAGTAGCTGTTTCAGTAAAGACTTATTTAAACAACAGAGAAGTGGGGAGTATGTAATTGTGTGTATCTAGCCTTTATTCTCCAGAAGCTTATTTAAGACAAGAAATTGGCTAGATTTCTACCCTATCATTTCTAAGAGTGTAGGTGTTTGTAAGATCAGGACAAGGAAGGTATATGGACATAAGTGAGAGGCTGTCATAACTACAGCCCTGAGCCATTGCTGTGCTAGAAAATATACATCACTCTGTCATTGTTGGAAGGTTTATGTCATGGTGCCCAAAGAAATAGTAATGGCACTGAGACCTTCTTGCATTCATATCTTTGCTGAGAGGGTGTCAACATTACCATGGAGGCTAATCATTTCTTTCTGTTCTCTGCTTATTGTTTGCCTCCTATAATATTATGCAACAACTGTGGGAAAGAACCCAAGGGCTGTTTGTTCATTACTGTGACCAAAGTATGAATAGGACATGGGGCACCTACGAGTGCACTTGATGAAAGAAGAAAGTAGTTAAAAGAAACTGACAGAATGAGAGAGTTTTGGTTTTTGTTTCTTTGTTTGTATGTCAGAGACAGGAGGATGCCCATAACTATAATCCCAAAAAGCAGCAGTTTCCTCTAAGCTCTGTAGAGATCTGAATTTATAGAAGACAGTAAACTGTTAAGGGGCACAATTAGCATTGAACATAGAGTGACTGCAGAAGGAATGGAACTGACTGACACTCCCGTGTTGTTTATTTAATCGAGATGCACTGTAAAACAGGAAGGACTGAACATCACATGACCAAGTATAAAACAGAGAGGTGGAAAATGTGAAGACATTCTTGTTTCCTGTAGTTTTGTCTTCTAAACTTTTTTTGAAAAAACAAATAACAACAATACACACACGCATAGAGTTGTGTGTGTGTGTGTTTCCTTCATGAATGCTTTGTTTAAAAGCCTTTAGTTGTGAAACAGTTGAGACAGACACAATCACAATCCTACATTCAAACTTTTATTCAGACCCTCAGACCTCAGTGTCACCAATTTACAGCTGCAAGATGCTCTTCCTGTCCCAGGATAGGTGAGTGATACCTGAAATATGAACCAGCCTGAGAAAGGATAGGCTGATCACTTGCTTCACTGGGAGAACTGGCTTATCCTGTCCAGTGTCCCATATAGTACTGTATTTCAAGGTGTATCTGTTACCACCATGAAATGTGGAAAACTTCACAGGTCTTAAGAAAACCCCAAACAGCTCTATTTTGAGCTATCCTGTGATTGTGTCTACCCTGTGCATTTTAAAAAATTTTTTATTGAAAAGTTTTTACTTATATTTCAAATGTTATTCCTTTTCCAGTTTCCTGGCAATAAGCTGCCTATCCCATTCCCCTCCCCTTCTTCCATAAGGGTATCCCCCTCCCAAAACACCCCCTTCCTGTCCCCCACCTGATATTCCTTTTGCACTGGGGACCTTCCAGTCTTGGTAGAACCAAGGGCTTCTCTTACATTGGTGCCCAATAAGGCCATCCTCTGCTATATATGAAGCTAGATCCATGAATCTGTCTATGTGTAGTCTCTGAGTAGAGGTTTAGTCCCTGGGATATCTGGTTGGTTGGTATATCTGTTCTTGTGGGGTTGTGAGACCCTTAACCTCCTTCAGATCCTTCAATCCTTCCTCTAATTCCTCCAATGGGAACCTTGTTCTCAGTTCAATCGTTTGCTGCTTGAATTTGCCTCTGTATTTGAAATGCTCTGGCTGCACTTCTCAGGAAACAGCTATACCAGACTCCTGTCAGCATGTACTTCTTGGTTTCATTGTTATTATCTAGTTTTTGTGGCTGTGTGTGTGTGTGTGTGTGTGTGTGTGTGTGTGTCTGTGTGTGTGTCTGTGTGTGTGTCTGTGTGTAGGCTCTGAGTGGAAATTCCCTTAGATGCTGCTCAAAACTTTGTCTCCATATCCACTCCTATGAATACTTTTGTTCCCCTTTTACAAAGGACTGAAGCATCTTCACTTTAGTGTTCCTCCATTCTGAAATTCATGTGGCCTGTGGATTGTATCTTGGATAATTAAAGATTTTGGGCTAATATCCACTTATCAGTGAGTACATACCATGTGTGGTTTTTTGTGATTTGGTTACCTCACTCAGGATGATATTTTCTAGTTCAATTTATTTGCCTATGAATTTCATGTAGTCATTGTTTTTTATAGCTGTGTGGTACTCTATTGTATAGATGTACAACATTTTCTGCATCCATTCCACTTTCGAAGGCATCTTGGTTCTCTGGCAGTTAAAAATGAGACTGCTATGAAAAGCCTTGTGTATTGTATGTTGGAGCAACATTTGGGTATAAGCCCAGGAGAGTTATAGCTGGGTCTGCAGGTAGTGCAATGTCCAATTTTTTGAGGAACCTCCAGACTGATTTCCAGAGTGGTTGTACCAGTTTGCAATCACACCAACAATGGAGGAGTGTTCCTCTTTCTCCACATCCTCACCAGCATCTGTTGTCACCTGAGTTTTTGATCTTAGCCATTCTGATTGGCATGAGGTGGAATCTCAGGGTTGGTTTGATATATATTTTCCTGAGGACAAAGGATGTTGAACATTTCTTTTGGTACTTCTCGGCTCTTCGACATCCTTCAACTCAGAATTCTTTTTTTTGCTCTGTACCCCCTTTTAATAGGGTTATTTGGCTTTCTGGAGTCTAATTTCTTGAGTTCTTTGTATATATTTGATATTACCCTCTCTCAGATGTAGGATTAGTAAAGATCTTTTTCCAAATCTGTTGGTGGCCATTTTGTCCTAATGACTGTATTCTTTACCTTACACAATCTATGCAGTTTTATGAGGTCCCGTTTGTTGATTTTTGGTCTTAGAGCATAAGCCATTGGTGTTCTATTCAGGAAAATTTCCCCTGTGTCCATATCTTCCAACTCTTCCCTACAGTTTCTTCTGTTAGTGTGAAAGGATCTGGTTTTATGTGGAGGTCCTTGATCCACTTGGACTTCAGCTTTGTATATAGAGTGATAAGAATGATTCAATTTGCATTCTTCTACATGCTGACCTCCAGTTGAACCAGCACCATTTGTTGAAAATTCTATCTTTGTTTCTGTTGGATGGTTTTAGCTCCTTTGTCAAAGATCAAGTGACTATAGGTGTGTGGGTTCATTTGTGCAACTTCAATTCTATTCCCCGGATATATCTGCCTGTCTTGGTACCAATATCATACAGGTTTTATCACTATTGCTCTGTAATACTGCTTGAGTTCATGGATTGTTATTCCCCAAAAAGTTTTTTATTGTTGAAAGTAGTGTGCACTATTCTGAGTTTTGCTTATTCTGAAAGAATTTTCATATTTCTTTTTGTACCTCTATGAAGAATTGAGTTAGAAATTTGATGGGGATTGCATTGTATCTGTAGTATGCTTTTGTCAAAATGACCATTTTTACTATATTAATCCTGCTAATCCATGAGCATGGGAGGTCTTTCTATCTTCTGAGATCTTCAATTTGTTTCTGATACTTGAGGTTCTTGTCCTTCAGATGTTTCACTTGCTTGGTTAGAGTCACACTGAGGTATTTTATGTTACTTGTGACTATTGTGAAGGGTATCATTTCTCTAATTTCTTTCTCACCCTGTTTATCCTTTTGTGTAGAGGAAGGATACTGATTTCTTTGAGATAATTGTATTCCCAGCCATTTTGCTGACGTTGTTTACAAGGCTTAGGAGTTGTCTGGTGGAACTTTTGGGGTCACTTATGTTTACTATCATATTATTTGCAAGTAGTGGTATTTTACTTCTTCCTTTCCAATTTATATACTTTTGACCTCCTTTTCTTGTGTGATAGTTCTGGCTAGGACTTCAGGTAGTATATTGAATAAGTAGGGAGAGAGTTGGCAGCCATGTCTAGTCCCTGATTTTAGAGGAATTGCTTCAAATTTTTCTCCATTTAATTTATTGTTCTTTACTGGTTTGCTGCATATTGCTTTTACTATGTTTAAGTATGGTCCTTGAATTCCCGATCTTTCTAAGACTTTTAACATGAAGGGGTGTTGAATTTTGTCAAATGCTTTCTCAGCATCTAATGAGAAGATCATTTTTATAAAAGTAGGTGTCCTTGCATTTGGAGCACAGATATTTAGGACTGAGAGTGCATCTTGGTGGAATTTTCCTTTGATAAATATGAAGTGTCCTTCCTTATCTTTTTTGATGTCGTATGGTTGAAAGTTGATTTTATTAGATATTAGAATGACCACTCTAGCTTGTTTCTTCAGAATATTTGATTGAAAAACGATTTTCCAGCCTTTTACTCTGAGGTAGTGTCTGTCTTTGTCTCTGAGTTGTGTTTCTTTAATGCAGCAAAATCCTGTGTCCTCTTTATGTATCCAGTCTGTTGGTCTATGTCTTTTTCATTTGGAAATTGAGTCCATTGATGTTAAGCAATATTAAGTAATGGTGATTATTGTTTCCTGTTATTTTTATTGTTAGAGGTGGAATTATGTTTGTATATCTCTCTTCTTTTGGTTTCGTTGTAAGGAAATTACGTTATTGCTTTTTCTTGTGTGTATTTTTCCTCCTTATGTTGGAGTTTTCAATCTCTTATCCTTTGTAGGGCAGGATCTGTAGAAAGATATTGTGCAATTTTTTCATGGGGTATCCTGGTTTCTCCCTCTATGTTAATTGAGATTTTTGCTGGATATAGTAACCTAAGCTGGCATTTCTCTTCTCTTAGGGTCTGTAAGATATCTGCCCATGATGTTCTGGATTTCATAGTCTCTGGTGAGATGTCTGCTGTAATTCTGATAGGTCTGCCTTTATATGTTACTTGACTTTTTCCCTTAATGCTTTTAATATTCTTCCTTTATTTTGTGCCTTTGGTATTTTGACTATTATGTGATGGAATTAATTTCTTTTCTTGTCCTATCTATTTGGAGTTCTGTCGGCTTCTTCTGTGTTTACGGGCATCTCTTTCTTTAGGTTAGGGAAATTTTCTTCTATAATTTTGTTGATATTTCAGTTGGGAGTCTTCACTCTCTTCTATACCTATTATCCTCAGGTTTGTTCTTCTCATTGCGTCCTAGATTTCCTGGATGTTTTGTGTTAAAACCTTCAGGAATTTTACATTATCTTTGATGGTTGTTTGGATGTTTTCTGTGGTATCTTCAGCCCCTGAGATTCTCTCTTCTATCTCTTTTTTTCTGTTAGTGATGCTTGCATCTATGACTTTTGGCCTTTTTTCTATGTTTTCTCTCTCTAGGGCTGTCTCTCTCCATGCTTTTCTTATTGCTTCTGTTTACATTTTTAAATCCTAAATGGTTTGTTGAATTCCTTCACCTGTTTGATTGTGTTTTCCAGCAATTATTTAAGAGATTTTTGTGCTGTCTCTTTAAGGGCTTCTGCTCATTTACCTGTATTTTCCTATATTTCTTTAAGGGGGTTATTTATGTCCTTCTTAAAGTCCCCTATAATCATCATGAGTTGTGATTTTTAGATCCTAATCTTGCTTTTTCCAGAATGTTTGCCTATTCCGTATTTGCTTTGGTGAGAAAACTGGGCTCTGATGATGCCAATATCTGTTGCTTGAGCTCCTGTGCTTGCCTCTTTTCATCAGGTTGTCTCTGGTGTAGCTTGTCTTGCTATCTCTGACAGTGGCTTGACCCTCCTGCAAGCCTGTGTGTCAACACTCCTGGAGACCTGTTTTTTCCAGCCAGATCTGGAAACAGAGAGCTGCTCCTGGTTTTGTGTGACCCGAAGCCTCCAGGTGTGTCACTTGTAGCAGAAGAATTTTTTCTTAACTCTGCTCTCTCAGTTGTACAGGTGCTCCTGTCCACTGGCTTTCAGAAACCAGTGAAGGCAGGAAACAGAAGGGTTCTGCCTCAGACTGCTCCTAGATCCCTGTGCTTATAGGGCAAAGAAGTCCAGCTCTCTTCTTCATGGGTTTTGGATCCAACCTGTGCACTAAAATGACAGTTAGATTAACACTTTGCATTCTCTGCCTACCCACATAGTCCTAGATGGGCTCAAGCACTAAGGATATATGAGGAAAATGATTCTTGATTGGACTAAGCATGATAAAAGGACTCATATAGGGTTTATTATATTTTTCTGGGCTCTTCAAACCCGAGGGATACAATTCACTCTTGGAGAAGAGAGTTAGGCAACAATCCATAAGAAATTTGCTCTTCAGTCACTGTTTTTTTTTGTGTCATACATCACAGTAGACATTCTAATCTAGTTCTTCTGCATCCTCTGTGGAGTCTGCAGGCTCAACTCATCCTCTTTAAACCACTCATTCTTTTAAGTTTGTTCCTTTTTCATTGGATGTGGTCTCATACAGTTCAGGATGGCCCAGAATTACTATTTATGTGACAGAGCTCTGAAACTCCTTCTAACTTGTTTGATCTGCATTTACATAATGATCTACCATATTTGGCTTTTGTATAATTCTTTTCCTTTTGATTGTGTAATTACTTTTCTTATTTTGATGAGAATTATTATCCAATAAGCCTAGGGATGTCACTATTAAAACAGGCAAAACTATTTATGGTTCAGCTTATTGCTTAGCCCATTGTAAGAAACAACTCTCTTTCATTTTAAATAATTATATAGGAGTGTAAGCCCATTGTCATGCTCTGGCAGAACTTCTCAGGATACAGCTATCAGGCTCCTGTCAGCATTCACTTTTCCTGCACATGACATCATGACTAAAAAGCAAGTTGAGGAGGAAAGGGTTTATTCAGCTTATACTTCCACGTTGTTGTTCATCACCAAGGGAAGTCAGGACTGGAACTCAAGATGGTCAGGAAGCTGGAGTTGATGCAGAGGCCATCTGGGGATGTTACTTACTGGCTTGCTTCAACAGGCTTGCTCAGCTTGGTTTCTTATAGAACGGAAGACAACAAGCCCAGGGATGGCACCACCCACAATGGGCTGGGCCCTACCCCCTTGATCACTACTTGAGACTATACCTTACAGCTGGATCTCATGGACATATTTCCTCAACTGAGGCTCCTTTCTTTGTAATAATTCCAGCTTGTGTCAGGTGACACACAAAATCAGTCAGTACACTATGGCACTCATAGTCTTATTTAGTTATCCCCAATGTAGTGAGTCCTAGCTAAGATCATACCCATTGATTCTTGGGTACATTTCTCTTATCCCCAGTCTCTGTGTCATCCTGAATACTGAACCAAACGCACTTTGAAGGGAATGGTTTAATTCATTTCACATGTTACTACTAGATGTTAAAGGAATATAGAACAAGCATATATCTGAAGGCTCATAGCAGAAATTACAGAGAAACTCTCTTTCAGGCTTGCTTCATGGCTCAAGTTTAGCTCTTTTTCTTTCTTCTCTTTCTTTTCTCTTCTTTTTTATGATTTTTGAATTTAAAATTTTTATTTAATTGTTTTTTTACACCCCAGTTTTTATTCTCCTCACAGTCCACCCTCTGAATGTTCCCATTCCATACCTCCTCCTCACCCTCCTGTCTCCAAAATGATTTCTCTAACCCCCAGCCCTGTACCCCAGCACAACTTGAAACTCCCTGTGTGTTCCAGTCTCTTGAAGGTCAGGAGAAGGTTAGGTGCATCTTCTGTGTCTGAAACGAGACCTGGCCATCCTCAGCTGAATATGTGTTGGGTGCCTCATATAAGCTGGTTTATGCTGCCTGGTTGGTGGACCAGTGTCTGAGAGATCTTCGAGACCCAGGTTTATTGAGACTGCTGGTCCTCCTATACGGTCACCCTCCTTCTCAGCTTCTCCTACCTTTTCCCTAATTCAACCACAGGGGTCAGAATCTTCTGCTAATTAGTTGGGTGCAAATATCTGCATCTGACTCTTTCAGGGACTTGATGGGTCTTTCAGAGGGCATTCATGATAGGTCCATTTTGTGAGTGCTCCATAGTCTCAGTAATATTGACAGGTCTTGGGGCCTCCCCTTGAGTTGGATCCAACTTTGGGATTGTCGCTGGACATCCTTTTCCTCAGACTGCTCTCCATTTCCATACCCACATTTCTTTCAAACAGGAAGAATTATAGGACCAAGTTTGACTGAGGGATGGCAACCCCTTCCCTCACTTGATGCCCTTCTTTCTGCTGGAGGTGAGCTCTACAAGTTCCCTCTCCCCATTGTAGGGCATTTCATAAAAGTTCCCACCTTTGAGTCTTGAGAGTCTCTCACCTTCCAGGTCTCTGGTATGTTCTGTATGATTCCCCCCCCCAACCTCCTACCTCTTGAGGTTGCCTGTTTCCATTATGTCTCCTTGCCTTCCAGGTCTCAGACCTTTCTACCACCCAATACCACACCATGTTTCCCTCTCTCTCTCCTCATTCCCTTTTTTCCCAGGATAACTCCCTCCATCTCCAATTTTGATGACTTTCTTTTTTAAATAATTTATTTATTCACCCCTCTCTCCACTCCTCACACTCCCACACTAACATACCCCTTCTCTATTAACACCCTTTTCCACAAAGAAGGGGACATGCTTCATGGTTAAGAATCTGACTATGGCACCTCCAATTATAGCATGTGCATCCTCTGCCTCTAAGGCTAGACAAGGCATTCCTTACTGGGGAAGGTAAGCCAAATATTAGCAACAGAATAGCAACAGTTCCCACTCCAATTCTTAGTGGATCCAAATGAACACTAGGCCATATATCTCTAAAAGTGTGTTGTGGTCATAGTTCCAGCCCTTACATTATTTTTGGTTGGTAGTTCAGTATCTATGAGACTCCACGCATACAGTTTAGTTGACTATGTAGGTTTTCTTGTGGCATACTTGAGCCTCAGGCTCCCTCTATCCTATCGCCCACTCTTTCACAATACTTCCTGAGCCTTTCCTAATATTTGACTGTGGAGACACTAGACCTGTTTCCATCAACTGATGGATGAAGATTTTCAGGAGGCAGTTATGCTAGGCCCTAGGCTAAAACATCAGAGAATATCATTAATCATGTCAGATTTTGGCTCTTTCCCAAGGAATGGATATCAAGTTGGTCCCATTGGCCATTCCTACAATCTCTTCTCCATCTTTATTCAAGTGAATCTCATAGTCTGGGCAAATGTTCAGTTAAAGATGTTGTGTGTAGATTAATGTCTATTTCCCTCCACTGGATGCCAACTATGTACTAGATGTTGCCACTTCTGTCTTTATATCTCTAGGTGATAGGTGTCTAAACTAGGATCATCTCCATAAAGACCCAGATGATTCCTCTATACCAGGTCTCAGGCCATTCCCAGAGATGCTCCCAACTGAGTTCCTTCTTCTTTCTCAGTACTTTTCTATAATCCTTCACCACACCAGATCCCCATCCCCATTAGCCTCCTCACTCATTCTCCCATCTAGTTTCCTCCATTTATCCACTTCTGATGAATATTTTATTCTCTTTGTGATTTAGTTTTTCTGAATCTGTGGATTGTAGCATGTATTTCCTGTACTTTATGGCTAATGTACACTTATAACTGAGTACATACATACCATTTGTGGTTTACTGGATCTGAGTTACCTCACTAGGGATGTTAATTTCTAGTTCCAATAATATACTGCAAAGTTCATGATGTCTTTGTTTTTTGATAGCTAAATAGCATTCCATTGTGTAGATGCACCACATTTTCTTCATTATTTTTTTAAGACTGACATTTATTTTATTTTATTTTATTTTATTATTAACCTGAGTATTTCAGACTTACATTTCAATGTTATTCCCTTTCTGGTTTCTAGCCAACATCCCCTAAGCCCTCCCCCCTTCTTTATGGGTGTTTCCTCCCCATCCTCCCCCATTACCGCCATACCCACAACAATCACGTTCATTAGGGGTTCAGTCTTAGCAGGACCAAGGGCTTCCCCTTCAACTGGTGCTCTTACTAGTCTATTCATTGCTACCTATGAGGTCAGAGTCCAGGGTCAGTCCGTGTATAGTGTTTGGGTAGTGGCTTAGTCCCTGGAAGCTCTGGTTGCTTGGCATTGTTGTTCATATGGGGTCTCAAGCCACTTCAAGCTCTTCCAGTCCTTTCTCTGATTCGTTCAACGGGGGTCCTGTTCTCAGTTCAGTGGTTTGCTGCTGGCATTCGCCTCTGTATTTGCTGTATTCTGGCTGTGTCTCTCAGGATCGATCTACATCCGGCTCCTGTCAGCCTCCACTTCTTTGCTTCATTCATCTTGTCTAATTGGGTGGCTGTATATAAATGGGCCACATGTGGGACAGGCTCTGAATGGGTGTTCCTTCAGTCTCTGTTTTAATCTTTGCCTCTCTCTTCCCTGCCAAGGGTATTCTTGTTCCCCTTTTAAAGAAGGAGTGAAGCATTCACATTTTGATCATCCGTCTTGAGTTTCATTTGTTCTAGGCATCTAGGGTACTTTAAGCATTTGGACTAAAACCCACTTATCAATGAGTGCATACCATGTGTGTTTTTCTATGATTGGTTTACCTCACTCAGGATGATATTTTCCAGTTCCATCCATTTGCCTATGAATTTCATAAAGTTTTTGTTTTTGATAGCTGTGTAATATTCCATTGTGTAGATGTACCACATTTTCTGTATCCATTCCTCTGTTGAAGGGCATCTGGGTTCTTTCCAGTTTCTGGCTATTATAAATAAGGCTGCTATGAACATAGTGGAGCACGTGTCTTTGTTATATGCTGGGGCATCTTTTGGGTATATGCCCAAGAGAGGTATAGCTGGGTCCTCAGGTAGTTCAATGTCCAATTTTCTGAGGAACCTCCAGACTGATTTCCAGAATGGTTGTACCAGTCTGCAATCCCACCAACAATGGAGGAGTGTTCCTCTTTCTCCGCATCCTCGCCAGCATTTGTTGACACCTGAGTTTTTGATCTTAGCCATTGTCACTGGTGTGAGGTGAAATCTCAGGGTTGTTTTGATTTGCATTTCCCTGATGACTAAAGATGTTGAACATTTCTTTAGGTGTTTCTCAGCCATTCGGCATTCCTCAGCTGTGAATTCTTTGTTTAGATATGAACCCCATTTTGTAATAGGGTTATTTGTTTCCCTTCCATCTAATTTCTTGAGTTCTTTGTATATTTTGTATACGTTTCATGAGGTTCCATTTATTAGTTGTTGATCTTAGGGCCTGAGCTATGGGTGTTCTCTTCAGCATGTTTTCTGTTATACCAATGAATTCAAGGCTATTCCCAACTTTTTCTTCTTTTAAAATTTTTTCGTCCGGTTTTATGATGATCCACTTAAGTTTGAGTTTTTTTTCAGTGTGATAAACATGGATATATTTCTTTCTTCTACATGCAGACATCCAGTTAACCCAGCAGAATTTGTTGAAGATTCTCTCCCATTTTCATTGTATGGTTTTGCTTCTTTGTCAAAAAAATCAAGTATATGTATGTTTATGGGGTTACTCCTTTGTCTTTGATTCCATTCCATTGATCAGTCTATCTGTTTCTATACCAATACTATGCAGTTTTCATTTTTATTGCTCTACCATACAGCTTGAAGTCAGGCAGGTGATACCTCCAGATGTTCATTTATTGTACAGGATAATTTTAGATATCCTGTACCCTATGGGTTTTTTTTGATTTGTCCACGTGAAGTTGAAAATTACTCTTCAGATTTTAGAAATTCACAGTTCTTGATTGTGGCTGTTATTTAATAAAAAGTATGGTGCACACATTATTAATTGAGTAATGAAAATGCATGAGCTAGGAAAATTATTTGTAAGTAAACCCCAAAGGCAGTTAAGTCAGTCATTGCTTTGCAGTAGTGTCTGGCTTCCAAAACTCAACCATAAGCTTCTGGATCCAAATGACCCATGCATTCACAATTCTCTGCATAGCAAATAATAAGCAAATCATTTCTAAGTAGTGAGTCCTTGTCTCCAAAACCACAAAAAACAAATGGTTTTAAATAAGTACATTTAAGCTGAATGAGCAGTCCAGAAAAGCTGTACCACTGGCAACACATAGGTAAGTAATGCTCAAGAGTTGTCTCTAAACCCTGATGTTATGTATTATTGGAGTACAGTCTACAAAAGATTTCTTCAAGGCTCATCATTCTTATAAGTGTTCTTGGAAATTCTTCCTCTCTCTCTCTCTCAAGGAAAGTTAGTGTGAAACATGTTATGAGAATCGACTGTGGATGAGCATAGGTCCTCTGGTTCAAGTAATGGCAATGGTCAAGTCCGAATCAGAACTAAATGCTACACATCTGACCTCTAGCTGGAACTTGCATGCATACCTGTAATCTTGGAACTCAGAAAGTCATTAAAGGGGTATCATCAAGTCAAGCCCCTCCTCATCTGCAGTGTGAGTTTTGAAACTAGGTTGGACTAGGGACTCCTGATCTCACAAAAGCAAAAAGAAAAAAACAAAATGTAAGGTCTACATAGTAAGCAAATAAACACTGTTTTTCTTTCTTTCAAAAAGTGTATGATTTTAATTAAAATACCCATAAGAAACTAAAATGCATTTAAAAAATAGCAAACTACCAATTTAAGAAAAATCACAGATAACTAAAGGAAAATTTTAGCCAAAATAACAGATAGACATACCTAAATTGGGGTTGGGGATTTAGCTCAGTGGTAGAGCGTTTGCCTAGCAAGCACAAGGCCCTGGGTTCGGTCCCCAGCTCTGAAAAAAAAGAAAGAAAGAAAAGAAATACCTAAATTGCATTAAGTTTATTAAATCACACACACACACACACACACACACACACACACACACACACACACACAAACACACACAGACCTTTCCCAAATGCCATCTTGACTGGGAGGCTGGCATTCTAGACCTCATTGTTCATACTTGCCAAAGAATGTTGGGAGATTTCCCCCTCATTACACTATATGCTACCTTCTGTCTCTCTGTACATTAGTCAGCAGAAGAAAGCTTCTAGGTGTGTTACAAATTGATTTCTCCATGTGCAGTCACCAAGGTGTTAAGTAATAGGCTCTTATAACATTGATCTGGTGAGAACAAAAAGCCAAAGCAATATTCCATGTTGGTTTGGGACTGGGATGTTTTTGACCAATGTCTGGCTGTGGTAAATTTTTTGATGCCTTGTTGCTTCTGAATAGTCATTACCAACCATCAAATGGTATCTCTCTTCACCTGTCAGTACTGAGACTGCACAAGTTTAATTCTGTCAACACTTAGTCTTGTGCATAGAAAAGTTTAATGGGTAATTAGCCACTGCTTGGAACCTATTGTCTATTGATAAATGCACATCATCATTGTTTTCTTTTGAGTCCTTGTCAGTAACCACAGCAGACTCAATTGATAATAGTTTTCCACCTACGCTCTGCATGAATGCTGGGATAGATCTAGCTGGAGCAGTAAGCAAATGAAGACAGATGTGTGAATGGATACATAAAAGCTACTATGATCGGGTGTTCTTGTCTCTTTGAAACAGGAGTCATTTGGGTTTATTATTATTATTGTTGTTGTTGTTATTATTATTCCTTAAACTTGCTTTTAGAGTCCAGTCTTTATACTCCTCCTGGGATGCCCTATGGATGTTTCTCATTCCATACCTCTCAACCCCTAGTCTCCAAGCAGAAGGCTCCACCTGTCTACCCCTACTCCACAAGACTTCCCCTCTCCCTAGGCAACAAGTCTCTTGAGGATTTGGTGCATCTTCTCTCATTCAGGCAAGATCAGGCAGTCTTATGCTGTCTCTGTGTCAGGGGCCATATATCAGTTCTTGTATACTGCCTGATTGGTGACTCATTGTTTCAGAGATCTTGGGAGTCAGAAGAGTTCAGATTGCTGGGTCTTCCTATGGGAGTGACGAATAAGTACTTGAAAAATGGTCTGTAATATTAGTTCTTAGAGAAATGAAAATTCCTTGATTAGTTATAATCTGAAAAGTTTAAAACATCAATAATATCAAATATTGGCAAAAATGAGAATCAAAGGGAATTGTCCCATACTATAGAGAATATAAGGTGATATAAAATATTCAGAACTTGCTAGAACGTCATTGTGAAATAAAACTGCATTTTACATAGGGATTCTGATATGAGAGTTGTAGATGAATAAAAAGGAAGCATTAAATATATGTTCATACATTGATTGACAGACAAATTTGCTTGAAAATTTCATTCGTGACTGTCAAAACTGATAGACACATCATGTTTTCACATGTGAATGACCAAAGTATTATGAAATAGTTGTGTAATAAAAAAGTACTTTGTAATAAAGAAAACCCCAAATGATCTATGAAAAAAGATTGAGTTAGTAAAAACCAATGATAATGATAATAATGACAATAGTGAAAGGTGCAGGGATTTGTGAAGCCACCCGAAACTTAAAGGGATTGTTTTACAAACACTTCCATATAACAAACTCAATGAAGGAAGTCAGGACAGGAACTCAAACCCAGTAGAAATCATGAGACAGAAGCTAATTTACAGATATTGGAGAAAATATTTGTGGACAGTTTATTATTTCTCTTGACATTACTATTATTCTTGTGCTTTATGAGACAGAGTCTCATGTTGTAGCCTCTAGCGACTTCAAACTTACTGTGTAAATTAGGCTGCATCGAAACTCATGTACCTCTAAGATTTAAAGGCTGAGCAATGTCAACAAGCTGGTCTCAGAAAATATCACTTTATCTATGTAGTTTCAAATTATCAACTAATGAGAGGGGATAATATGTATGATATATAGATGTTTGTATGAATTTCTTGAATTGGCCGAGCACCTAGTCACCAAATATGAAACTATATTTTAAATAAATTTAAATTAGTTTTAAAAACAAATTCTTCTACATGAGAGAAAAAATGAACACTAAGCAACCAACTAATGAATAGACAGAGCCCCGTTACAGCATTCTAATTTTAACTAGTGATGTCAAAGCAATAGTATATCAAAATGGCATATCCTAGTGTCCCATCTCAGGATGATAAAGTATGTTTGCTATTATCCAGGTGCTGTGTTTCACTGAAGAAAGAAACAGTGATTTCTTGGGACTTGGAACAATGGGTGTCCATTCTCCTGTCACAACCTGCAATGTTTAGGAGGTAGGAAGATATCTTCTGCTCTGTTAAATCAGATTTCAGAACATTTTTCACTTTCTAACTCATTACTCTGTACAGCTGATTAAGTCATGTAGTTAGGCAGTCACAGTCACCACAAGAATCCAACAAAAAAGTTAATTTACATTTTTACTTTGCATTATACACTGATTCAGGAAATCAGTCCATTCTTTTGACGCAGACATAGGACAAGGTTCTGTAGGATGATGTCACAGGTGAGGCAGGCACAAGATAGAAGGAGGCCTATCATTGGATGAGAAGGAAGGATGGGTGGGAGAGAAGCTTGAAGGAAGAGGAGGAGAAAGGAAGAGACAGACGGAGAGAGGGGAGAAGCCATGGTAGGTGACGTTAAGATTCTGCTCTGTGTATTTACAGGTTGTTATCAATGTTCCTAAGGGATGGATGGTACCAGGCTTTGTATGTTTAAGTGGGCAATTATATCTTACCAATTGGGCCAAAGATTATTGTGTTGTGTGTTCTTTTATTTGAGGGTTTGAGTATAGGAAAGTGTGCAGCTGAGATATGTTTCTGTCAAGATATCTAGCAGATATCTTGGGGCACCAAGGTGCGGACCTAGCGGGTAAAAGACACTGTAACTTTTTTTATTTTTACAACAACAGTGTTCTACTGCCATCAGCACAATGTAAACCTATAAAGTTGAGAGCAGCACAACTTCCACTAGTCTCTGATGATTTTATTGCCACAAAATCACTCTAAACCAAAACATATAATTGGTAGTAATTTAAATTTGCAGCTTATATTGCTGTGGGTCATGATTTTAAAAACAAATTAATGTACTAAACAGTACAGAGTATACAATTAGTCTTAAGTTTATCAGTAAGTTCTTTTCAATGTCTCTCAATTCAAAATTAAATGTTGTGGCCCAGAAACATTGTTCACTGGATAGAAGACACTGTCGACAAAACTGACAACCTGAATTTGGAACTCTTATACTACACCATAACAGGAGAGAACTGAATCCATCAGCTGTCCACTAACTACACGTGTGCTGTGACATAAAAACACATATGCAAACACTTACACAAAGATATATGAATGTAAAAAATATAAGGAATGATCTATAGATCACAATTCACAACTCCTTATTTACTCAACACTGTCATTTTTCATCAAGTAAAATTAATCTTCATTATCACAAAGGCGATTAACCATGATGGTTTCTGGATTGAATTCATTGAAAAACAAGAAAAAATGAATATATGCAGCAAACAAAATAAGGTCTCATGTTTTGAGGAAAAGTTGCAAGTAAGGAGGCATCGTAAGAAATTGGGTAAAAAAGATGAAAGAGGAAATGTAATCCACCAAACTCCATTGGCTGAGATATGACAGGGATAAACCTTCTACCAAAGATATCACATCTGAGCCCTGGATTTAAGCCAGATAGTAATAGAGTATTTGAATTCATTATAGTAACACTAAAGGAAAAGAAATGAAATAAGTGGTCTCTGTATTATATCCAGAACATGTAAGGTACAATACGACTGAGTATACACATTAGCCAGACATGAGGTGTTAATATGGGTACAACCAATAAAGGATTATGTTGAACATAGACAAAGAGGAAGAGGATCAGAAGACACTGAATATACACTTGACATGCATAGTCTGCATCATGAGCTCTCAACTGTACCTCCCAAATGATCCTCACCTAGATCTCTACACAAGGAGGGTTTAGACTCAAAGTTGCTCCAATGTTTTGTTACAACCTGACATTGTGAGAAGGGGGACAGTTTCTATATTTTCTCACTGGAGAAAATCGTTGCAGTGACACCAAGAACTTCCTGATCACCGGAATCCCTACTGTAACCTCACATCTTGTCATAACAAGCACACCAACATCAGGGAACACTTCTTTTGTATAGTCATGGCCCACAAAGATCTCTTAATCTGAATGGAGGCATTCTCTCCCCTGCTAGCACATTAATAGAAATGGTAGTCCCATCTCTGCCTCTGTTTGATGCTGTAGGCTATAAGCAAATTCATTAACTCATTGGACTGTCATGGTGGAAACAGCAGCCAGCTTATTCCTTAGAAGACAGAGGCAAAGGGGACAAAGCAAGCCTATGTGAAATTACCTTCTTTTAAAAAACACAATTGGTAACAATAATTCTAATTTTTATGATTTAAACATGTGAATATATCTTGTAAGCATATCTGTTCCCTGGCCAGTTCTTCAACAACTTGCTTGAGAATGTGGAAGGAGGTCAGAGAGGAAGATGTTTTTCTGCAGATTTGTACCCTAGCTATCCTCACTGGCAGGGCCACATTGAAACAGAATTGAGTGAGACTTCCCATGTTCCCAGGCACTGAAAGATTCCCGAGAAAGCTGCTACTTTACCATGCCTCAGATACTGTCTGCTACCTCTTAAGGGAACTCAGTGATTACCCCTAAGAAAGTGACATCAGGTGATTAAAGCCATCAGAAGCATTACCTCTGAAGCATAAATCTTTACACACTAGGATGATTATCTAAAGCATATAAAATAGAATGGTTGATATCTTCATGGACAAAACGAACAGGACAGAGTCAAATCTTCCTGTGTTCCCGGCACCTTTGAGAAGGAGACATAAGATCAGGACCACAACACAGGCTTGAGTAAATAAATCTTTATCTAAAAAGAACAAAATGCAATGAATATTAAAGTGATTTTAAGTGATATAAAAGGCGATTTAAAATATATGTTACTACCAATGCTATTTTAGGAGAACCACATAAATCTAAAGAAGAAATTTCAATCTTTAATGTATTTAAATGCATCATTAAGCAGGAGGCAAAATATATAATGGGATAAAAAATAGAGGAGGGAATTAGGAGGACTAGAAACTATTGTGCATCCAACTTTACTATGGAGGACCAGAGTCCTTAAAGGATGAAGAGTGAATTAAAAAAAATGAAAGGATGCATAAATTTTGTATATACACTCACTACTTACTAAATTAGTAGGTTAGAAAGACAATACCGTGATACTTTAGTGGATTAGGGTTTTGTGTAAATTTGAGATTTTTAAGTATATTTCTCTATGATTTTATTTATAGCTGTTGTTTATTTGATTTTCTCTTTCTCGGGAGAGATAGAGAAAAATGAGGATGTTAAGTGGATAGGAAGATGTGGAGATTCTGGGAGGTGTTAGGGGTGGGGAAATCTGATCAAAATATATTCTTCAAAAGGTATGTTAGCTGAAAAATTAAAATATAACATTGAAAAAGAGATAGAACCACAAAAACATGAGCAATTATATAAAAACAGTGTGTAAGGTAGGGTTATCACCAGAGGAATTACTGGTCAGAAAGATCACAGAGGTTTACACCACAGCAAAGGTATATTGCCATTGCCCTGACTTTCCCACCATAACTACATAATAAGAACCTCTTGCTAGAAATACTACAGACTTTAACATTACCACATAGAGAAATCAGTCTCAAACCAATCAGAAATATTTTTCCTAGTTTGGCTTAAAAAAGATTCCAAGGTGCCTTGCAGCCTACTGGGAGAGAAAAGATATCAATTCTACTAGAGGGCACAGAACCCTAAATACTATCTAGCTGCCCTCCTTTTAGAGTTGAGGCTTTATAACAGGGGAAAATGTGTTAGTTGTGCTGGTGAGATGGCTCAGAGGATAAGAGCAGTAACTGCCCTTCCGGTGGTCCTCCGTTCAATTCCCAGATTCCAAATAGTGGCTGCAAACCATCTGTAACAAGATTCGAGGCCCTCTTCTGGTATGTCTGAAGAAAGTGACAATGCACTCATAAATAAATAAATATTTTTAAAAAGCAAAAAATAAAATTATGTTTGGTATTGTAATCTCAATCAAACATGCAGATTTAGCGAAGTCATAAGCCCTAAAAGGAACCTTCTATAGTTACAAGGTCAAGTGAATAGGCTGCCAAATTTGTGTTGATATTCCTATTTATGCTGTCAACATTGGCCAGGGAAGATTTTCTTTGCAGTAGTAAGTGTACAGTATGAAGCTGCAGAACTGTCAAAATCTTGAGGGGAAGAGAAAATATGTTTGAGTCTATAGGGATATTTTGACTAATTCCCTCCCATCCTACCACCCACAGAACTCAGAGAAAAACAGCAGATGAAGCAGAAAGAATGTATGAACTCTTTGTATTCCAGAACACAAAGTTTTGACCTGTGTTCATTATTAGCAGTTAGTTACCTTCTGAACCATTCCTCTTCCTTGACTATGTTATACGCATTTTTCTTAACACTGACCTCCACAGATAACATACACCAAAGTTAAATCAAGATCACTTAAACTATCTGAACAGTCCCCAAACTAACAAGAAAATAGAATCAGACTTTAAAACACTCCCAATCAAAAAATAAAAATAAAAAATAAAAACAAAAAAATAAAAAAGAAAGCTCAGGGAAAGAAGGTGATAATGCAGAATTCTATTAGACATTCAAAGAAGAGGTAATATCAAAACTCCTCAAGTTATTCCACAAAGTATAAACAAAAAGAACATTTCTAATTCATTCTATGAAGCTACATTTATACTGATAGTCAAATAAAACAAAGATCCAACAAACAAAGAGAACTTTAGAGTAGTTTCACTTTTAAATATCTATGTAAAAATATTAAATAAAATTCTCACAAACTGGAGGGTCCCCCATGCTCCAGACACCGTCTGGACCTGAAGGGACCTGAACAACAGTTCTCTGCACCCAAATCTCATGGGAGGGAGAGATAAACCTTCAGAGGGCAAACACGCATGGGAAGCCAGAAGAGACTACACTCTGCCAACATTTCTGACTCCAGAGGAAAACACTTACTGCCATCTGGGACCGTGGTGCACGGGGGCTCCCAGAAAAGGCAGCACAGGCACTCCTTGTTGCCACCTTCACCAAGAGCTCAAAAGCAGCCCCCCATGAGCAACTTCAGCCTCGAGACCACACAAAAGACTAACTTTTCTGCTCCAAGCGACCTGCCTGGATGACTCAGGACACAGGCCCACAAGAACAGCTGAAGACCAGTAGACAGGAAGACTACATGCCCTAAAGCAGAACACTCTGTTCCCATAACTGGCTGAAAGAAAACAGGAAAACAGGTCTACAGCACTCCTGACATACAGGCCTATAGGTCGATCTAGCCACTGTCAGAAATAGCAGAACAAAGTAACATAAGAGACAATCTGATGGCAAGAGGCAAGCACAGGAACCCAAGCAACAGAAACCAAAGAAGCCCATTTCTCCCACCAAAGCAGACACTGAATATCCAAACACACCAGAAAAGCAAGATCTAGATTTAAAATCATATTTGATCATGATGCTGGAGTACTTCAAGAAAGACATGAAGAACTCCCTTAGTGAAAGGCAGGAAAACATAAATAAATAAGTAGAAGCCTACAGAGAAGAATCACAAAAATCCCTCAAAGAATTCCAGGAAAACACAATCAAACAGTTGAAGGAATTAAAAATGGAAATAGAAGCAATGAAGAAAGAACACATGGAAACAATCCTGGATATAGAAAACTAAAGGAAGTGACAAGGAGCTGTAGATACAAGCATCACAAACAGAATAAAAGAGATAGAAGAGAGAATCTCAGGAGCAGAAGATTCCAAGAAATCATCGAAAAAACTGTCAAAGATAATGTAAAACAGAAAAAGCTACTGGTCCAAAACATACAGGAAATCCAGGATTCAATAAGAAGATCAAACCTAAGGATAATAGGTATAGAAGAGAGTGAAGACTCCCAGCTCAAAGGACCAGTAAATATCTTCAACAAAATCAGAGAAGAAAACTTCCCTAACCTAAAGAAAGTGACGCCCATAAACATACAAGAAGCCTACAGTACTCCAAATAGATTGGACAAGAAAAGAAACTCCTCCCATCACATAATAGTCAAAACACCAAATGCACAAAATAAAGAAAGAATATTAAAAGCAGTAAGGGAAAAAGGTCAAGTAACATATAAAGGCAGACCTATCAGAATCACACCAGACTTCTCAACACAGAGTATGAAAGCCAGAAGATCCTGGACAGATGTCATACAGACCCTAAGAGAACACAAATGCCAGCCCAGGTTACTATATACTGCAAAACTGTCAATTAACATAGATGGAGAAATGAAGATATTCCATGACAAAATCAAATTTACACAATATCTTTCTACAAATCCAGCACTACAAAGGATAATAAATTGTAAAGCCCAACATAAGGAGGCCAGCTACACCCTAGAAAAAGCAAGAAACTAATCGTCTTGGCAACAAAACAAAGAGAAGAAAAGCACACAAACATAACCTCACATCCAAATATGAATAAACAGGAAGCAATAATCACTATTCCTTAATATCTCTCAACATCAATGGCCTCAACTCCCCCCAAAAAAGACATAGATTAAGAAACTGGATTGGCAATGACGACCCTGCATTCTGTTGCCTACATAAAACACACCTCAGAGACAAACATAGACACTACCTCAGAGTGAAAGTCTGGAAAACAACTTCCGAAGCAAGTGGTCAGAAGAAGAAAACTGGAGTAGCCATTCTAATATCGAATAAAATCAATTTTAAACTAAAAGTCATCAAAAAATATAAGGAAGAACATTTCATATTCATCAAAGGAAAAATACAAAAAGATGAACTCTCAACCCTAAATATCTATGCTCCAAATACAAGGGCACCTTCATACATAAATAAAACCTTACTAAAGCTCAAGGGCACCTACATACATAAAAGAAACCTTACTAAAGGTCAAAACACACATTGTACCTCACTAATAATAATAATGATAGGAGATTTCAACACCCCACTCTCATCATTGGACAAGTCATGGAAACAGAAATTAAACAGAGACATAGACAGACTAAGAGAAGTCATGAACCAAATGGACTTAACAGATATTTATAAAACCTTCTATCCTAAATCAAAAGGATCTATATTCTTCTCCGCACCTCATGGTACTTTCTCCAAAATTGACCTTATAATTTGTCATAAAACAGGCCTCAACAGATACAGAAATATAGAAATAATCCCAATCATCCTATCAGACCACCATCGGCTAAAGCTGGTCTTCAATAACAATAAGAGAAGAATGCCCACATTTATATGGAAGTTGAACAATGCTCTACTCAATGATAACCTGGTCAAGGAAGAAATAAAGACAGAAAATAAAGACTTCTTAGAATTTAATGAAAATGAATGTACAACATACCCAAACTGACGGGACACAATAAAAACTGTGCTAAGACAAAAACTCATAGCTCTGAGTGCCTACAAAAATAAACAGCAGAGAGCATATGTCAGCAGGTTGACAGTACACCTAAAAGCTCTAGAACAAAAAGAAGCAAATACAACCAGGAGGACTAGAAGGCAGGAAATATTCAAACTCAGAGCTGAAATCAATCAAGTAGAAACACACAGGAGTATAGAAAGAATCAACAGAACCAAAAGTTGGTTCTTTTAGAAAATGAACAAGATAGATAAACCCTAAGTCAGACTAATGAGAGGACACAGAAAGTGTGTAAAAATTAACAAAATATGAAATGAAAAGGGAGACATAACTATGGAATCAGAGGAATTTCAAAAAGTCATCAAATCCTACTACAAAAGCCTATATTCAACAAAACTTGAAAATCTCCAGGAAATGGACAATTTCCTAGACAGATACCAGGTACCAAAAATTAATCAGGAACAGATAAACCATTTAAACAACCCCACAACTCCTAACGAAATAGAAGCAGTCATTAAAGGTCTCCCAACCAAAAAGAGCCCAGGTCCAGACGGGTTTAGTGCAGAATTCTATCAGATCTGCATAGAAGACCTCATAGCAATTCTATAAAAACTATTCCACAAAATTGAAACAGGTGGAGCACTACCGAATTCCTTCTATGAAGCCACAATTACTCTTATACATAAACCACACAAAGACACAACAAAGAAAGAGAATTTCAGACCAGCTTCCCCTAGGAATATCGATGGAAAAATATTCAATAAAATTCTGAGAAACCGAATCCAAGAGCACATCAAAACAGTCATCCCCATGATCAAGTAGGTTTCATCTCAGGCATCCAGAGATGGTTTAATATATGGAAAACCATCAATGTGATCCATTAAATAAACAAACTGAAAGAACAAAACCACATGATCATTTCATTAGATGCTGAGAAAGCATTTGACAAAATTCAACACCCCTTCATGATAAAAGTCCTGGAAAGAATAGGAATTCAAGGCCCATACCTAAACATAGTAAAAGCCACATATATCAAACCAGTCGCTAGCATTAAACTAAATGGAGAGAAACTGGAAGCAATCCCACTAAAATCAGGGACTAGACAAGGTTGCCCACTCTCTCCCTACTTATTCAATATAGTTCTTGAAGTTCTAGCCAGAGCAATCAGACAACAAAAGGAGATCAAGGGGATACATATTGGAAAAGAAGAAGTCAAAATATCACTATTTGCAGATGATATGATAGTATATTTAAGTGATCCCAAAAGTTCCACCAGAGAACTACTAAAGCTGATAGACAACTTCAACAAAGTGGCTGGGTATAAAATTAACTCATATAAATCAGTAGCCTTACTGTATACAAAAGAGAAACAAGTCGAGAAAGAAATTAGGGGAACGACACCCTTCATAATAGTCCAAATAATATAAAATACCTCGGTGTGACTTTAACCAAGCAAGTAAAAGATCTGTACAATAAGAACTTCAAGCCTCTGAAGAAAGAAATTGAAGAAGACCTCAGAAGATGGAAACATCTCCCATGATCATGGATTGGCAGGATTAATATAGTAAAAATGGCCATTTAACCAAAAGAGATCTACAGATTCAATACAATCCCCATCAAAATACCAATACCAACCCAATTTTTCAAAGAGTTAGAGAGAATAATTTGCAAATTCATCTGGAATAACAAAAAACCCAGGATAGCTAAAACTATCTTCAACAATAAAAGGACTTCTGGGGGAATTACTATTCCTGAACTCAAGCAATATTACAGAGCAATAGTGATAAAAAGTGCATGGTATTAGTACAGAGACAGACAGATAGACCAGTAGACTAGAATTGAAGACCCAGAATGAATCCACATACCTATGGTCACTTGATTTTTGACAAAGGAGCCAAAACCATCCAATGGAAAAAAGATAGCATTTTCAGCAAATGGTGCTGGTTCAACTGGAGGTCAACATGTAGAAGAATGCAGATCGATCCATGCTTATCACCCTGTACAAAGCTTAAGTCCAAGTTGATCAAGGACCTCTGCATCAAACCAGATACAGTCACACTAATAGAAGAAAAAGTGAGGAAGCCTCTCGAACACATGGGCACTTGAGAAAATTTTCTGAACAAAACACCAATGGCTTATGCTCTAAGATCAAGAATTGACAAATGGGATCTCATAAAACTGCAAATTTCTGTAAGGCAAAGGACACTGTGGTTAGGACAAAATCGACAACCAACAGATTGGGAAAAGATCTTTACCAATCCTACAACAGATAGAGGGCTTATATCCAAAATATACAAAGAACTCAAGAAGTTAGACTGCAGGAGACAAATAACTCTATTAAAAATGGAATTCAGAGCTAAACAAAGTATTCACAGCTGAGGAATGCCAAATGACTGAGAAACACCTAAGGAAATATTCAACATCTTTAGTCATAAGTGAAATGCAAATCAAACAACGCTGAGATTTCACCTCACACCAGTGAGAATGGCTAAGATCAAAAACTCAGGTGATAGCAAATGCTGGGAGGATGTGGAGAAAGAGGAACACTCCTCCTTTTTTGGCAGGATTGCAGACTGTACAACCATTCTGGAAATCAGTCTGGAGATTCCTCAGAAAATTGTACATTGAACTTTCTAGAAGGTGGAAATAACCCAGATGCCCTTCAACAGAGGAATGGATACACTAAATGTGGTACATCTACACAATGGAATATTACTCACCTATCAAAACAATGACTTTATGAAATTCATAGGCAAATGGATGGAACTGAAAAATATCATCCTGAATGAGGTAACCCAATCACAGAAAAACACACATGGTATGCACTCATTGGTAATTGGCTATTAGCCCAAATGTTGAATAGCGCAAATATTGATAGTCAAATGACACAAAGACCCAACAAAGAAAGAGAACTTCAGAGTAGTTTCACTTTTAAATTTCTATGCAAAATATTAATACATTTCTCACAAACTGAATCTAAGAACACATCAACATGATCATTCACAAAGGCCAAATAGGCTTCATTTTCAGGGATGCAGACATGGTTCAATTTATAGTCAGCATAATCTCCTAACAAAGTCAAAGAAAAAGTCAAATGATCATCTCACTAGACACAGAACAAGACTTCGACAAAATCCAAAATCTCTTCATGGTAAAAGCCTTGGAGAGATGAAGAATTCATTGCCCATACCTATACACAATAAAAACAATGTATAGCAAACTTACAACCAACATCAAATAAAGTGGGGAGAAATTTGATGATATCCAACTAAAGTCAGGGACAAGACAAAGCTACCCTCTCTCTCTCCCTATTAAATACAATAATTGAAGTTCTAGCTACAGCAATTTGACAACAAAAGATCAAATAGATACAAATTTTCAAGGAAGTAGTCAAAATATCAGTATTTGCAGATGATATGATAGTATAAAAATGAACCCCAAAAATTCTACTAGAGTTTTCCGGAGTTGAGAAACAACTTCAGCAAAGAGTTCAATAAAAATTAACTCAAAAAATTAGTAGCCTTCCATTATTCAAATGATAAGGGAGCTGAGAAAGAAATTAGGGAAACAACATACTTCCCATTATCCACGAATAATATAAAATAATTTGCTGTAACTGTAAGCAAACAAATGAAAGATCTATAGGACAAGAATTTCAAGTCTCTGAAGGAATAAAACCTCAGAAGATGAAAAGTTATTCCATTGAGTAGAGTAAGTCTGCTGATTTTATGAGTTAATTTTATATCCTGACCCTTTGCTGGGTTATCAGGTTTAGGAGTTTTCTGGTGGAATATTTGGGGTCGATTAAGTATACTATCTTATCATCTGCAAATGGTGATATTTTGACTTCTTTCCAATTTGTATCCCTTTGATTTCCTTTTGTTGTCTAATTGTTCTGGTTAGGACTGCATGTATTATTATGAATCTATATGGAGAGAGTGGGCAGTCTTGTCTAGTCCCTGAATTTAGTGGGATTACTTACTTTTTCACCATTTAGTTTGATGGTTTTTACCAATTCGTTGTACATTGCTTTTACTATCTTTAGATATGGGACTTGCACTCCTGATCTTTCAATGACTTTTATCATTAAGTGTTGTTGAATTCTGTTAAATGCTTTCTCAGCAAGGAATGAGATGATTGTATTTTTTTTGAATTTGTTTATATGGTGTATTATGTTGATTGATTTACTTAAATTGTACCATCCCTGCAACCTTGGGATTAAGCCTACTTGTTTGTAACCACATAGGTAGAATGAAAATATCAACCAACCAGACACCTAGAGCACTCAATTACTAAACTTCAATCAAAGTGGACACATGGCTCCACCAGCATATGTAAGAGAGGATGGACTCGTCAGGCATCATTGGGAGGAAAGGCTGTTTGTTCTGTGAAAGCTTGATGCCCTAATCTAAGGGAATGCCAGTGATGGAAGCCTGGAGGGAGTGGATAGTTGGGTGGGGGAGAATTCTCACAGAGGCAAGTGTGGGGATATGGGATGAGGATTTTCCAGAGGGGAAACTAGGAAGGAGGATAACATTTGAAATGTAGAAAAAGAAAATATCAAGAATAAAGAAGGAAAAAATAAACCCATTGTGTTTAGAAGGAGAAAAACATAGAAGCATATTATATTAGATTAAAAAATTGCTTTGATTTAAAAGAGACCCTTAACATGTGAAGTATGATCATAAGAGACATGTGAAAGGATACTCACAATTGGATAAACTAGTAAATTTAATCCAAATTAGGTACACACATTATAAAATTCCTAGAAGGGAACACTTAACGGTGGATACTAAGGGGTTGGGCAGGGAGGAGGAACAAGATTTGGAAGAGTTGGAGGGTGTACCAGGACAGGAATAAAATCAGGATTGTAAAAATAAATAATTACAAAAGAAGAATACTGTAATCAAAATACTGCATGTAAATTTTGAATAAAAATAAATCAATATATAATAAGTAGAATAAAATGTAAATAATTTTTTAAAGGCAAAAAAAAGTTTTTCATGTTCATAGATAAATGGATTTCAATGGATCAGTAGGATTAACATAGTGAAGATGGCTATCTTACCAAATCGAATCTACAAATTCAGTACAATTCCCAAGAATTGCAACACAATTCTTCACATATATGGAAGATTCATATGGTAAAACAAACTAAAACAAGATAGAGAAAACAATAATCAATAATAAAAGAACTTCTGGAGGAATATCCATCCCTGGACTCAAGCTCTACTACAAAGCAAGAAAGAAAGAAATTGCATGGCATTGGTACAGAGACAGAGAGTTAGATCAATGAAACAGAATTGAAGACACAGAAATAAACACACATTTATGGAAACTTGACCTTAGACAAAGAAGCCTAAACCATATAGTAGACAAAAGATAGCATCTTCAACAAATGATGATAGTTTAACTGGCACTTTGTATGTAAAAGAATGAAAATTGATCCATATTTATCAGCTTCTACAAAGCTCTAGTCCATGTGAATCAAGGATCACCTCATAAAACTAGATACACTGAATCCAATAGAAGATAAAATGGGAAAGAACCTCAAACACCTCGAAACAGGAAAATTTCCTGAAGAGAACACCAATGGCATAGGCTCTATTATTAACAACTGCCAAATGGTACCTCAGGAAACCAAACACTTCTATAAGGCAAAGGACACTGTCAATAAGACAAAATGGCAACCTAGAGATTGGGAAAAGATCTTCACCAAACCTACATTCTGATAGAGGGCTAATATCCAAAGTTTACAAAGAACACAAGAAGATAGACTCCAGAAAACCAAAAACTCAATTAGAAATTAGGGTGCAGAGCTAAACAAAGAATTCACAACAGAAGAATTTTGAATGGCCTAGAAGTGCTTAAAGAAATATTTAAATCCTTTTTCATCAGAGAAATGCAAATTTAAACAACCCCAAGATTCAACCTTATCCCAACTAGAATGGCTAAGATAAAAAACTTAAGTGACATACTGGCACATACTGGCTAGGATGTTCAGCACTCCATCATTGCTAGTGGTATGACAAACTGGTACAACCACTCTGAAAAACAGTGTGACAGTTTCTCAGAATTGGAAATAGTTTTACCTGAAGAAACAGCTATAGCCCTCCTGGACATATGCAAAATATTCTCCAACATACCATAAAGACACATGCTCAAATATGTTCATAGCAGCTTTATTGGTAATAGCCAGAACCTGGAAACAACCCAGAAGTCACTCAACTGACAAATAGATACAAAATATGTGGTTCATTTACACAATAGAAACTATTCAGATATTAAAAAGAGGACATCTTGAATTTTGCAGGCAAATTGATGTTATTAGAAATATCATCTGAGTGAGGTAACTAAGACAAAAAATGGCATGCATGGTATTATTCACTGATAAGTGGATATTAGCCAATAATGCAAAAATCCTCTGATATAACTCACAGACCATAGGAAGTTAAACAAGAAGGAAGACCCAAGTAAGGATGCTTGAATTCTATTTAGAAGGGAGAGCAAGGTGTCATGGGACGCAGAGGAAGTGAGGAGGGAGCTGGTGGGGAGGGAAGTGTTTGGGATAACAAAGACAAGATCACAAGTTTGGAGACAGAAGAGAAAGCCAGAGGCCAGGAGATTGAATGGAAATATGAAGCTCCCTGGGTGTGTTTTGAGTTAGAGCCCTGGGATGTGAGAGGCTCTCAGGACTCAATGTGGATGACCTTAGCTGAAATGCCCAACCATATGGAGAGGGAACCTGAAGAGACCATTTCCAATCAATAGACAATGCCTCCAGCCCAGAAATGGGCCACAAAACCACCGTTAAAATTTCTGAACCAGAATTGTTTCTGTCTAAAAGAAATGCATGGACAAAAATGAAGTAGAGGATGAAGGAAAGGCCATCCAGTGACCAGCCAACTTTGGATCTATTCTATATGGAGGAACCAAACCCTGACACTATTTCTGAAAATCTGTTATGCTTGCACAGAAGCCTAGCCTAGCTCTCCTCAGAGGCTCAACCAATAGCTGGCTAAGATAGATGCAGATACTAGTACCCAAGCATTGGACTGAGATTGGGAACCCCTATAGAAGAGTTAGGGGAAGGATAGAAGGATCTGAAAGGGATGGCATCCCCATAGGAAGAACAACAGTATCAACTTACTTGGACTTCTTAGAGTTTCCAGAGATTGAGTCACCAACAAAGGAGCATACATGGACTGGTTCATAGACTCCAGGGAACATATGTATAAGAGGACTGCCTTGTCTAGCCTCAGTGGGAGCATATGTGTCTAATTATGTAAAGACTTGATGCACCAGGGAAGAGGAATGTCAGGGGGGTGTGAGGAGGGCATGAGAGACTTTGTAAAGGGGGGCATGCTCTTGGAGGCAAGTAGGAGTGGTTTGGTGAAAATCTTTGAGTGGGGGACTGGGAACAGAGGCAACATTTGGAGTATAAATAAAATAATTTAATAAGAAAACAAATACAAAATGAGGAAGGCCATGTAAAATGAGAAAATAGCCTTTGTCCACAAGCCTCCCAAGTTCTGCACTAGTGTGAAATGTTGAGGAATCTCACAGTTAGAATTGGCCATAGCCAATGCATTGCCGTTCCCCTTTGATAATATAGGATAATGCAATCAAATAAGTGTTTGGAGAAATTGGAGCTGATGGAACTTCTGTATAGGATATAATGCATCTCATGATCAAATTGCTGTGTTTTTGTGGGAAACGAAGAACCATAGCAGGTCTCATATATTCCTGTGTTTGTTTTCTGCTGTCCTGTCTGCCAGACCTTTACTTCTTCCAAGTTCATGTTTAAATGATTTACCCGTATTAACTCATTTATGTCAAATCCTATGTCAATTACATAAGTTATTTTAATGAAAACTTCAGGGAGCTAGAGTTCCTGGATTCATGAAATAATTTGTGACTGTTTTTCTTAGTCAAGTCTTAATATAAATCCAGGGAAAGTCTTGAACTCACATTTTCGCAGCTCCAGAATCCTAAATTTAAATTGCATTAAATAGTTCTAACACTTTATGGAATTATTTAAATACAAAATTCAGAAGACCACAAAAGCATGTGGGTAGTATTCATCCTAAGTGACCTCTTTTCTATAATTCTAAACTGGAAGTGCCAGAATTTAAATATAAGAGAGAAGATATTTGTAAATGTTTAATGTGTCTAGTCAGAGTGGGATGATATCTATTAAAATTACTGAATATATTTTAAAATATAGGTTTAAACTTTGGTTATTGTAGAAACTGGAAAATTATACCATTGTGTGACATTAAAATTTATTTTATGCTGTAGTATTTCAAACATGTATTAAATTGGCATATAAACTTTGCATCATGTTCTAAATTGAAAAGGGTTCAAGCTGATTCTGCAACCATTTCTGTAGAAAAAACACAACCTACATATTAGGAGAGATTTCTTCAGGAAGAAATGGAAATAGCCATTGTCAGAATTTTGGCCACTTATATTCACTCATATTTCTAAATATAAATATCTTTATTTAACATAAGAATATTATGAAGTACATATTATGGACAAAATCAGTGAAGATCACCATGGGTTAACTCTTACAAACTATTCACTTCCATTATCTAAATATTAGATGGAGTCTAAGGATAAAGGAGCAAGTAAGAGCCTATGGTATTATAGTAAATAAATAATAGTGAATGAGAAGCATACCAATTATAGTTAAACAGTCCTCATGAATGGTAAGAAAGTTTCCCTATAATAATTCATATTTTTATCATTTGAGTCTTGTTCACTGCATCACTTACATAGTTACACAGTGTGAACACCATATTGAAACTCCCATCTCTACTCAAGGGAAAATACTTTTGTAACAGACAGGCATCTTCTCTGACACCCAGGCAGAAGGAGAACACACACATACACACACACATACACAGACACACAGTCACACACACACACACACACACACATACACACACATACATCACACATGATGAAAGGATGGAAAGAGATTCCAAGCACCAAAACTAAAAAACAAGCATACCTAGCTACTTTCCTATCTTGTCAAATAAAATTCCAGCCAAAACTGAGACTCACCAGTAATTGTCATGTCCTATTCATTAAAGAAAAATCTCATTAGGATGATATCCAATCTAAACATTTTCTGACTTCATAAAAAGGATATGAAAGTGTTTCTCCCTCTGTGTTGCAAAGTTACTGGCAGCTGATGGTCACCTGAATAAATATAGATTTTAATATATGCCTTTATTATTCCTTGAGTTTCCTCTTGTTTCTGTTATAATGTCTGTCTTTTCATCACTGATTTTGTTAACTTGTATCCTCTCAGTTTACTTTGGTTAATATAGCCAAAAATTTGTTAATCCTGTTAATGTTTTAAATGAACCATCTCTAGGACATGTCGCACATCCCACAGTATCTTACAACACAACTTGAATTGATGGGTTTCAAAAAAAAAAGCAAGAGAAAAGTAAACAGAGAAGAGAGAGTTGAGTGGGTAGGGATATAGGAGCAAGTACGTAGTCAGATGAAAGGAAATGAATATGATTGAAATACATGGTATGACATTATTAAATAACTATTAAAATATTGTTTTAAAATGAAATTGTACATTAATGTTAAAATCTGGCTTAGCAAAAAAAAAAGGCAAATACAATGCTGTAATCTAAATAGAACTAGTTTACAGTGTAAGAGCACAGAGAGGGTTAATAAAGGACTTTGAGAGGAGAAGGAAATACTGTTTGGATTTGATAGAGGATAAGAAGTTTACTTATTGATCAAGGACCATGTTTTTCAGCTGGGTATGGTGCCACATGTTTTCAATCCCAGCATATGGGAGGCAAAGGCACATCTCCATGAGTTTGAGAACAGCCTTGTCTATATAGCAAGATCCAAGGTGTGTGTGTGTGTGTGTGTGTGTGTGTGTGTGTGTGTGTGTTTGTGTGTGTGTGTTTTATACATTTCTCATGACCTATAGTTGGTGTATTATTTTACATACACAGTCTGCCTCCAAACATAATTTTCAAAATATAAAGGTAAAAAGTTCAAAACCATATGCATGCATTTATCTCAGCCTTCATGAGGCAGAGGCAAAGGAATCTCTGAGTTCTAAGTCTTCCTGGAGAGAGAGAGAGAGAGAGAGAGACTCAGCGTAGCCCACTGAGAAGCTCTCTCTGAACAAAAGAAAAACCCTAACAAACAATAATCACCACCAAAAATTAAATACCTGAAAACATAAAAAATATTAAGGACAGTGGAACACTAAAATGATACCATCACTCAATGAACAGGATCATGAACATTGATAAAATGCCTAGAGTGATATTATCCAGTCTGCGGATAGGTACACACATCCTAGATTAGAACAAGTTACTCTTACTAATCCTGAGATTAGTCATTTGTGTGTGTTGTATAATACAAAGTGTAGTCCTTAGAAAATATTGAGGAATACATATGTCTTGATTTTATTTGGTTTTTTTGGTTCTATGATGTAGGCTCTTGCTTTATTTATATTTCATTAAACACGTCGTAACCTCCTATTTGCCAAGGTCACAGTATAAGCCACTAAATCTCACAAACTTCAATTATTACCATCATTTGTACAAGGCCACAACTCATGATAGATGGATTAAAGTAGGTGGGTGGAAAACTGATGCCTTAGATAAAATATATTCAGCAGTTCCTTGAACTATGCTTACAATGTTCACCAAACTTAAAATTATATTTTATCTCCAAAAGCAATGTTTATAACAACTAGAAAAACTTCTAGATGAAAAAATTCAAATCCAAACAAAATAGTATCATCTAACATATAAAAAACCAAAACCTACAACTACATTCTATCTCATAATTATACTGTATTTTTAAATTTATTTATTTATTCACTTTACAAATCCCAATGTCAGCACCTCCTCTATGCCCAGAAACTCCTCACAAAGATCCTTCCCGCATTCCATTCTCTCCTTCACTTCTCAGATCCCCTCCTCACCCTTTACACAAAAGTCAAAGGTGGGTTTCTTAAATGAACATTGACAATTATACCAAGAAGATTTTCAGTTTTTTGTTGGTTTGTTTGTTTGGGGGAGTGGGGTCAGGAATTTTTTTGTTTTTATTTTTATGTTTTGTTTTCAAACAGGGTCTCATGTAATCTGAACTGTCCTCAAATTCAGTGTGTAGCTATAGATGACCCTTAACTCTTGATCCACCAGGCCAATTTCAATTAACAGGATTTATTCTAATCATAATGAAATACTACAGGTTGGTTATTGGGATTTGATTTAATTGTATAAGAGTTTAAGAAATCAGAAAGAGCAGAGTCCTGGAGACTTTGAAGCAAACCATGTCCATGCACCAGAGAAAATGTGTCCTGTCTTCACCAGGATGGAAGAAGCCTCTGCTCTGCCATATCAGATTCCAGAGAACATTCCCAAACTCTTCCAGCTCATCTCTCTGTTTGCACAGCAGACTAAATCCTGTGAACAAAACACCTGTTTGAAAGCAGTCACACATTATTAGAGGAAACAAATGAGGATCAGCACATTCCATTTTTACCTTTAACTCTTGTTGGAGAGTCAATGAGGGAATTTATCCAGTCTCTTCTGACAAATACATGGGTAGGGGTTCCAGCACTTAGCATTTTCTAGTCTTATTTTAGATAAGAACATACATTCTCCATCCTTTACATTGTATTTCTTTAGGTTCAAGGAACTAAAGAACAAAAACAATTGGCAACTGTTTAATTTTGAAAATTCCCTGAAATAAGTCATGGTTTTTAAAATTCTATTTGCAAAAGTATATGGAATATAGAACTACTAATCATAAGTTCACCACATAAATGTCTTTTCTCTAAGCTCATAAAAGGAAATGGTCTCCTAATCACGCAAAATGTTTCCATCTTATTTCAGACTCCCAATTTTTTGGTAAGCAGGTAAAATTTATTTATTACCAAAGAATTATTTTATGCTAAACTTCCTTTCACATTAATATTTTAATCAATAAAAATTCTAGAATAATAGTAAAACAGATGTGCTTGTCACATAGAACAAGAACTTATATATTTATGTTTTAAAGTGAAAGGGGAGATTTGACATACAATCACATATGATGGCTTGTATCTTTTGTATGAAACTGTTTCCCTTTCTTCCTGCTGACCTCATAATTAATGAAGCTGAGACTTCATGGAAACATGGTAATCTAATGAACTGCCTGTATGCAACACAACTCTGATTTCTGCAGGATGGTATATCAGAGACCACAACTACCCTTCTGTTTAAAAAATGCAGGTACATAAAATAATATTTTAGAAAACAGAGATAACTACCACTAAAACAGAAGGACTATGAGTTCTGGAACAGCTTGGGCTATGTAGCAAAACAAGAATTAAAAATGAATTATTTAATAATTAATTATTCATATTCTCTAGTATAAACTAATGGAAATCAGATTTCTACTCAACCCGACTTGTTAGCAGGAATTGGAACAAACTTAGATGATCAGGACATCACTGAAGCTAGTGTTTCCCCTAAGAAGTAATTAACTAAAGAATGTACTCCCTGGGCTCCAACCTCCTAAGTAGCAATGAATAGCCTAGTAAGAGCACCAGTGGAAAGGGAAGCCCATGGTCCTGCCAAGATTGAACTCCCAGTGAACATGATTAAAGGGTGTTAATGGGGGAGGATGGGGAGGGGAACCCCATAGAAAAGGGAGGGGGTTAGGGGATTTTGGCCTAGAACCAGGAAAGGAATAACAATCAAATGAAATAAGAAATACCCAAGTTAAAAAGATGAAAAAAATGCACTCAAAACTGAGATTCTTAACATTAAATCCAGCCAGGTCTATTGGGAAACAATTGTAGTTCCAGTATTTGGAAGATGCAAGTGAAAGATTTAAGATTCAAGGAAAGCCTTTCACACATAGGGAGCTTGAGCTTAGTTAGGGTTACTGAGTCTCAAAGAAGGAGAGAAAGAGCATGAAACCCACTGAAACTACACGGGCTGAGATTTCATTTTTTATTTTTTCATTTTTTTCTTTTATTGGTTATTTTCTATTTACATTTCAAATATTAATCCCCATTCCTGGTTTCCCCTCTGGAAATCCACTATCCAATCCCTCCACACCCTACCTCCTTAAGGGTGCACCTTCACCCACACAACCACTCCCTCCTGCTGACCATCCCTGGCATTCCCCTGTACTGGAGCATTGAGCTTTCATAGGATCAAGGGCCTCTTCCTCCATTGATGCCCAACAATGCAATCCTCTGCTACATTTGCAGATGGAGCTATGGGTCGCTCCATGTGTACCCATATGGTTGGTAGTGTAGTGCCTGGAAACTCTGAGTGGTCATGTTAGCTGATATTGTTGTTCTTCCTATTGGGTTGCAACCCCCCTCATCTATCTCATTCCTTTCTCTAACTCCTCCATTGGGAAACCTGTTCTCAGTCCAATGGTTGGCTGTGAGCATCTGCCTCTGTATTAGTCAGACTCTGTGGCAGAGTCTCTCTTGAGAAAGCTATATCAGACTCCTATTAGCATGCACCTCTTGGCATCCCCAATAGTGACTGGGTTTGGTGACAGTCATCAGGGAAATGTGACTAAAAACAATCCTGAGTAACCACCAAAAAAGAAAAAAAACAATCAACAAATGGGATATAAAACTAAACCAAGAATTGACAGCAGAGAAATCTCAGATTGCTGAGAAGCACCTAAAGAAATGTTCACAGGGGCCGGGCAGCAGTCGCCAGTGCAAACATTCACAGCTCTGCATAGACATTCCTGAGAGAAGATTACAGAGAACTGAAGATTTTACAAGGCAATATCTCCCATTACAGGCCCTGATATACAGATTCTGAGAATCAATATCTCGGACACCGCCGGAACCTGAAGAGACCAACCGGATAAACAGTTCTCTGCACCCAAATCCTGTGGGAGGGAGAGCTAAACCTTCAGAGAGCCAGACACGCCTGGGAAACCAGAAGAGTCTACACTCGGCCCACATCTCTGACACCAGAGGAAAACACCAAACACCATCGGGAACCCTGGTGAACGGAAGCTCCCGGAAAGGGCGGCACAGATCTTCCTGGTTGCTGCCACCGCGGAGAGCTCATAAGCAACACCCCACGAGCAAACTTGAGCCTCGGGACCGCAGGTAAGACCAACTTTTCTGCTGTAAGTGACCTGCCTGGTGAACTCAAGACATAGGCCCACAGGAACAGCTGAAGACCTGTAGATAGGAAAAACTACACGCCCGAAAGCAGAACACTCTGTCCTCATCACTGGCTGAAAGAAAACAGGAAAACAGGTCTACAGCACTCCTGACACACAGGCTTATAGGACAGTCTAGCCACTGTCAGAAATAGCAGAACAAAGTAACACTAGAGATAATCTGATGGCAAGAGGCAAGTGCAGGAACCCAAGCAACAGAAGCCAAGACTACATGGCATCATCGGAGCCCAATTCATCCACCAAAGCAAACACGGAATATCCAAACACACCAGAAAAGCAAGATCTAGTTTTCAAAATCATATCTGATCATGATGCTGGAGGACTTCAAGAAAGACGTGAAGAACTCCCTTAGAGAAACACAGGATAACATAAATAAACAAGTAGAAGACTACAGAGAGGAGACACAAAAATCCCTGAAAGAATTCCAGGAAAACATTAATAAACAAGTAGAAGCTTATAGAGAGGAATCACAAAAATCCCTGAAAGAATCCAGGAAAACTCAATCAAACAATTGAAGGAATTAAAAATGGAAATAAAAGCAATCAAGAAAGAACACATGGAAACAACCCTGGATATAGAAAAGCAAAAGAAGAGACAAGGAGCCGTAGATACAAGCATCACCAACAGAATACAAGAGATAGAAGAGAGAATCTCAGGAGCAGAAGATTCCATAGAAATCATCGACTCAACTGTCAAAGATAATGTAAAGCAGAAAAAGCTACTGGTCCAAAACATACAGGAAATCCAGGATTCAATGAGAAGATCAAACCTAAGGATAATAGGTATAGAAGAGAGTGAAGACTCCCAGCTCAAAGGACCAGTAAATATCTTCAACAAAATCATAGAAGAAAACTTCCCGAACCTAAAGAAAGAGATGCCTGCAAACATACAAGAAGCCTATAGAACTCCAAATAGATTGGACCAGAAAAGAAACACCTCCCGACACATAATAGTCAAAACACCAAATGCACAAAATAAAGAAAGAATATTAAAAGCAGTAAGGGAAAAAGGTCAAGTAACATATAAAGGCAGACCTATCAGAATCACACTAGACTTTTCACCAGAGACTATGAAAGCCAGAAGATCCCCGACAGATGTAATACAGACCCTAGGAGAACACAAATGCCAGCCCAGGTTACTGTTTCCTGCAAAACTGTCAATTAACATAGATAGAGAAACGAAGATATTCCATGACGAAACCAAATTTACACAATATCTTTCTACAAATCCAACACTACAAAGGATAATAAATGGTAAAGCCCAACACAAGGAGGCAAGCTACACCCTAGAAAAAGCAGGAAACTAATCGTCTTGGCAACAAAACAAAGAGAAGAAAAGCACACAAACATAACCTCACATCCAAATATGAATATAACAGGAAGCAATAATCACTGTTCCTTAATATCTCTCAACATCAATGGTCTCAACTCCCCAATAAAAAGACATAGATTAACAAACTGGATACACAATGAGGACCCTGCATTCTGCTGCCTACAGGAAACACACCTCAGAGACAAAGACAGACACTACCTCAGAGTGAAAGGCTGGAAATCAACTTTCCAAGGAATTGGTCGGAAGAGGCAAGCTGGAGTAGCCATAGTAATATCGAATAAAATCAATTTTCAACTAAAAGTCATCAAAAAAGATAAGGAAGGATACTTCATATTCATCAAAGGAAAAATCCACCAAAATGAACTCTCAAACCTAAATATCTATGCCCCAAATACAAGGGCACCTACATACATAAAAGAAACCTTACTAAAGCTCAAAACACACATTGCATCTCATACAATAATAGTAGGAGATTTCAACACCCCACTCTCATCAATGGACAGATCATGGAAACAGAAATTAAACAGAGACATAGACAGACTAAGAGAAGTCATGAACCAAATGGACTTAACAGATATTTATAGAACATTCTATCCTAAAGCAAAAAGATATACATTCTTCTCAGCTCCTCATGGTACTTTCTCCAAAATTGACCATATAATTGGTCAAAAAATGGGCCTCAACAGGTACAGAAAGATAGAAATAATCCCATGTGTCCTATCATACCACCACGGTCTAAAGCTGGTCTTCAATAAAAATAAGGGAAGAACGCCAACATACATGTGGAAGTTGAACAATGCTCTACTCAACGACAACCCTGGTCAAGGAATAAATAAAGAAAGAAATTAAAGACTTCTTAGAATTTAATAAAAATGAAGGTACAACATACCCAAACTTATGGGACACAATGAAAGCTGTGCTAAGAGGAAATCTCATAGCTCTGAGTGCCTGCAGAAAGAAACAGGAGAGAGCATATGTCAGCAGCTTGACAGCACACCTAAAAGCTCTAGAACAAAAAGAAACAAATACACCCAGGAGGAGTAGAAGGTAGGAAATAATCAAACTCAGAACTGAAATCAACCAAGTACAAACAAAAAGGACCATAAAAAGTATCAACAGAACCAAAAGTTGGTTCTTTGAGAAAATCAACAAAATAAATAAACCCTTAGCCAGACTAACCAGAGGACACAGAGAGTGTTTCAAATTAACAAAATCAGAAATGAAAAGGGAGACATAACTACAGATTCAGAGGAAATTCAAAAAATCATCAGATCTTACTATAAAAGCCTTTATTCAACGAAACTTGAAAATCTGCAGGAAATGGAAAACTTCCTAGACAGTTACCAGGTACCGAAGTTAAATCAGGAACCAATAAACTAATTAAACAACCCCATAACTCCTAACGAAATAGAAGCAGTGATTAAAGGTCTCCCAACCAAAAAGAGCCCAGGTCCAGACAGGTTTAGTGCAGAATTCTATCAGACCTTCATAGAAGACCTCATACCAATATTATCCAAACTATTCCACAAAATTGAAACAGATGGAGCACTACTGAATTCCTTCTATGAAGTTACAATTACTGTTATACCTAAACCACACAAAGACCCAACAAAGAAAGAGAACTCCAGAACAATTTCCCTTATGAATATCGACGCAAAAATACTCAATAAAATTCTGGCAAACCGAATCCAAGAGCACATCAAAACAATCATCCACCATGATCAAGTAGGCTTCATCCCAGGCATGCAGGGGTGGTTTAATATACAGAAAACCATCAACGTGATCCATTATATAAACAAACTGAAAGAACAAAACCACATGATCATTTCATTAGACGCTGAGAAAGCATTTGACAAAATTCAACACCCCTTTATGATAAAAGTCCTGGAAAGAATAGGAATTCAAGGCCCATACCAAAACATAGTAAAAGCCATATACAGCAAACCAGTGGCTAACATTAAACTAAATGGAGTTAAACTTGAAGCAATCCCACTAAAATCAGGGACTAAACAAGGCTGCCCACTCTCTCCCTACTTATTCAATATAGTTCTTGAAGTTCTAGCCAGAGCAATCAGACAACAAAAGGAAATCAAGGGGATACAGATTGGAAAAGAAGAAGTCAAAATATCACTATTTGCAGATGATATGATAGTATATTTAAGTGATCCCAAAAGTTCCACCAGAGAACTACTAAAGCTGATAAACAACTTCATCAAAGTGGCTGGGTATAAAATTAACTCATATAAATCAGTAGCCTTCCTCTACACCAAAGAGAAACAAGCCGAGAAAGAAATTAGGGAAAGGACACCCTTCATAATAGACCCAAATAATATAAAGTACCTCGGTGTGACTTTAATAAAGCAAGTAAAAGATCTGTACAATAAGAACTTCAAGCCTCTGAAGAAAGAAATTGAAGAAGACCTCAGAAGATGGAAAGATCTCCCATGCTCATGGATTGGCAGGATTAATATAGTAAAAATGGTCATTTTACCAAAAGCGATCTACAGATTCAATGCAATTCCCATCAAAATACCAAACCAATTCTGCAAAGAGTTAGACAGAACAATTTACAAATTCATCTGGAATAACAAAAAAATCCAGGATAGCGAAAACTATTCTCAACAATAAAAGTACTTCAGGGGGAATCACTATTCCTGAACTCATGCAACATTACATAGCAACAGTGATAAAAAACTGCATGGTATTGGTTCAGGGACAGACAGATAGACCAATGGCACAGAATTGAAGACCCAAAAATGAATCCACACACCTATGGGCACCTGATTTTTGACAAAGGAGCCAAAACCATTCAGTGGAAAAAATAGCATTTTCAGCAAATGGTGCTGGTTCAACTGGAGGTCCACATGTAGAAGAATGCAGATCGATCCATGCTTATCACCCTGTACAAAGTTTAAGTCCAAGTGTATCAAGGACCTCCACATCAAACCAGATACACTCAAACTATTAAAAGAAAAACTAGGGCAGCATCTCGAACACATGGGCACTGGAAAAAATTTCCTGAACAAAACACCAGTGGCTTATGCTCTAAGATCAAGAATCGACAAATGGAATCTCATAAAACTGCAAATCTTCTGTAAGGAAAAGGACACTGTGGTTAGGACAAAACGGCAACAAACAGATTGGGAAAAGATCTTTATCAATCCTACAACAGATAGAGGGCTAATATCCAAAATATATAAAGAACTCAAGAAGTTAGACCGCAGGGAAACAAATAACACTATTAAAAAATGGGGTTCAGAGCTAAACAAAGAATTCACAGCTGAGGAATGCCGAATGGCTGAGAAACACCTAAAAAAATGTTCAACATCTTTAGTCATAAGGGAATTGCAAATCAAAACAACCCTGAGATTTCACCTCACACCAGTGAGAGGGCTAAGATCAAAAACTCAGGTGATAGCAGACACTGGCGAGGATGTGGAGAAAGAGGAACACTCCTCATTCTTAGTGGGATTGCAGACTGGTACAACCATTCTGGAAATCAGTCTGGAGGTTCCTCAGAAAACTGGACATTGAACTACCTTAGGATCCAGGTATACCTTTCTTGGGCATATACCCATAAGATGCCCCAATATATAAAAAAAAGACACGTGCTCCACTATGTTCATAGCAGCCTTATTTATGATAGCCAGAAGCTGGAAAGAACCGAGATGCCTTTCAACAAAGGAATGGAAGAATACAGAAAATGTGGTACATCTACACAATGGAATATTATTCAGCTATCAAAAACAATGCCTTTATGAAATTCATAGACAAATGGTTGGAACTGGAAAATATCATCCTGAGTGAGGTAACCCAATCACAGAACAACACACATGGTATGCATTCATTGATAAGTGGCTATTATCCCAAATGCTTGAATTGCCCTAGATGCACACAACACATGAAACTCAAGACAGATGATCAAAATGTGAATGTTTCACTCCTTCTTTAAAAGGGGGAACAAGAATACCCTTGGCAGGGAATAGAGAGGCAAAGATTAAAACAGAGACAGAAGGAACACCCATTCAGAGCCTGCCCCGCATGTGGCCCATACATATACAGCCCCCCAATTAGACAAGATGAATGAAGCAAAGAAGTGCAGGCCGACAGGAGTCGGATGTAGATCTCTCCTGAGAGACACAGCCAGAATACAGCAAATACAGAGGCAAATGCCAGCAGCAAAACACTGAACTGCGAATAGGACCCCCGTTGAAGGAATCAGAGAAAGAACTGGAAGAGCTTGAAGGGGCTCGAGACCCCTTATGAACAACAATGCCAAGCAACCAGAGCTTCCAGGGAATAAGCCACTACCCAAAGACTATACATGGACTGACCCTGGACTCTGACCTCATAGGTAGCAATGAATATCCTAGTAAGATCACCAGTGGAAGGGGAAGCCCTTGGTTCTGCTAAGACTGAACCCCCGTGAAAGTGATTGTTGGGGGGAGGGCGGCAATTGGGGGAGTGTGGGGAGGAGAACACCCATAAAGAAGGGGGGAGGGACTAGGGGGATGTTTGCATGGAAACTGGGAAACGGAAAACATTCGAAATGTAAATAAGAAATACTCAACTTAATTAAAAAAAAAAAGAAATGTTTAAACTTCTTAGTGATCACTGGAATGCAAATCAAAATGACCCTGAGATTCCACCTTATACTAGTCAGAATGGATAAGATCAAAACATCATGGGACAATACATGTTGACCAGAATATGGAGAAATAGGAACACTCCTTCACTCCTTGTGGGATTCCAAACTGGTACACCCACTGTGGACATCAATTTGGAGGTTCCTCAGAAAATTGGAAATAGACCTACCCAAAGACCCAGAAATAATACTCTTAGGGCTGTACCAAAAGATGCCCCATTATGCCACAGTGCACATGTTCCACTGTGTTTATAGTGGCCTTATTTGTATTAGCAAGTATCTGGAAACAACCCAGATGTCCCAAGACAGAATAATGGATACAGAAAATATGGTTTAATTAAACAATGGAATACTAATCAGCTATTAAGAACAAGGACATCCTGAGAATTGTTTGCAAATGGATGGAACTAGAAAATATCATCCTGAGTGAGGTAACTCAGACCCAAAGAAGATGCATGGTATGTTTTCACTAATAACTGGATATTAGCCAAAAAGAAAAAAAATCCCAAGATACAGTTAACAGAACTCAAAACGTACAGTGAACTCAAGGGCCCAAGTGAGGACAACTTAGTACCACATAGGAGGGAGAAGAAAACAACCACAAGAGGGGGAGAAAGGGAAGGACAGGAGATGTAAAAGGTATTGGGTAGGGGGAAGAGGGGAACATGATCCAGTATTGGGTGGGGAAAAAGACTGAAGCCCTGAGGGCCAGCAGAAAGAATGAAAACTGGCAACCTCCACTGGAGGGAGGTTGGGAGAAACCTGTAGAATATTCCAGAGAGCAGGGAAGTGAGAGACTCTTGGAAATCAAAGGGCATACCCTTGAAAAAATGCCCTACGGGGGGCAGGGGCAGGAACTTGTAGAGCCAACCTATAGCAGAGGGACAGGGCATCAAGTGACGAATGGGTGGGGTTGCTATGCCCCAGACAAACCTTTGACCCTGTCTGAAAGAAATGCAGGAATGGAAATGGGGCAGAGCCTGAAGAAAAGAAGGGCCAGAGACAGGCCCTAAATGGCATCCAGCTTTAGGGCAGGCCGCAAGATCTGACACCATTATCAAGGCTATGGGGCATTCACAAAAGGGAAACTATCATGACTGCCCTCTAAGAAACCCAAGAAGCTGCTGAAATTATCAGATGCAGATATGTGTACCCAACCAAGGAACTTCAGTGCTGCTCTACATAACAGGAAGAAAAATGGCCTTTACCATTTTAAGTCATATTTCCAAAGAATATTTCTTCCCTTTACAGTCCATCACCCTATTTGAGTGATGGCCTAAGAACTGTGGTTAAAATTTGATCCACAAGTAGTCCCAAATCATTACAGGAAGTCAACAAATATAACAAAATATTTCACTTTTATCTTTCCTTCCCTTCTCACAGAAATTCTGAGAAAAGCAATACTCTCTTTGCACAGATATGGAGTGGCTTTACCACAGTCATCATTATCTATATCCGTGACACCGGAAAATGCACAGCCTCTCTCTTAGATAATGATTCCATTACAGATAAATCAATAGAAAACAAAAAAAATAAATAAAATGGGAAATTATTTAAGTATAAAGCATATTGACTTAGGCCAAGGTATTTGAAAACAAGGTTTATTAACCAAAGTGTACACAATATCTACTTAATCAAAAGTGCATCAATAAAACTGTTAATTTTCTTTGAATTCATAAAAACTTCTTGGGCCAGTTACATGGCTCACACAAACTGACAATCCGAGTTCTGATATCAGCTCACATAGTTGGAAAGAAATAACTTAGATGGTGTATTAAGTGGCACAACTACATTCTTAGGAAAACATACTTTAATATAGACTAAAATATATAAAACCATTATGACACTATGAAAGGTGAGGCAGGTCACTAATCTCATTGTTTGGGTGGCTGAATAAGGAAGATTTTAACCCAGGTTAGACATGGCTATAGAACAAGGTCCTAATCAAATATTAAGTAATAATTAAAACCCCACTTGATGCACAGTCAGGAAGCAGATCCCTACAGGCTTAGGCTTCAGCTGACACTTCAGAGGATAAGCAGAGCCTGGCAGGGAAAGAAAAATAGAGGATCTATGTGAAATGGTCATTTAATTCTAAAAAATTACTGCATGAAGTTCAGGAGTTCAAGGCATGTTGGGAAAATACAGTGAATTTTATCTAGACTATCCTAGGAAAAAATTTATGACAAAAATATCAGACAGAGAAAGCCATTCCCCAAGCACTTTGGGAAAAAAATGGCAACAGAATAAATTGTTAGTGTATGGTCACCTTTCTTCAACCTTAGATTTAATCCAGGGAGAAACAGAGTATTTAGATTTACTGTAGGAATAGAAAAAGAAGATAAATGAATTCAAGGTAGCCATAAACAACAGACAGGGATGTAAGATACAGTAGAAGTGAGAATACGCATTAGCCAGTCATGAGATTTCATTTGGGTACAATCAGTGAAGGATGTGTATTGAATATGGGCAAAAAGGAAAAGGATCCAAACCCGCTAAATAATCACAGATACACATGAAACACATACGCTGCATCATGAGCTCTTATCTTTACTTTCATAGTGATGAACTCCTAGATCTGTATACAAGAACACAAGTTAAACTCACAACTGCTTACTGTGTTCATTAGAAGATGTCATTGTAACAGATGGGCAAGGTCCTATGTCCTCCCACAGGAGAAAATGCTGGTGGTGGCAGCAGGAACACTCTGACTATTGTACTCCCTTACTCAAACTTCAGGTCTGGGCCTAGTAACTATATCATCACCAGGGAACAGTTTTGTAGCATAGTCGAGGTCAAAAAAGCTCTGTTCAATTGAATACAGGACTGTTCTCTCCCTCTGGTACTTCACTCTAAATTTTACCACCTGCCCATCTCTGACTCTATATGATACTAGAGGCTATAAGGAAATTTACAAATCCTATGGCCAATCATAACATCAAATACCAGAAATCTCAGAGTTTGGGAGATAGAGAGAGGAAGACTAGGAATACACTGTGTGAAATAATTCTTCATATGGACAATCCAAATAAATAACAGTATTAATAGTATCTGTGATTAGAACATATTAATACATCTTGTAAAGATGTCTGTCCTCCAGCCACTTCTGTTACAGTCTGCTTAAGAATGTCCTTCCAGTAAAGAGAGGAAGATATTTTCCAGAAAGTTTAGACTGTAGCTGTCCACACTGACAGGGTCACATTTAGAATCAAAGTGAGATAGACGTGCCAAGTTCCCAGGCACTGAATGAAAGATTCCTAGGAAAATTATCAATGCAGATGCCTCAGACTGTTTCTGAAGCTATTGGCAAAGAAACCCAGTGAGTACCGCAAAGAAAATGACATCATGAATAGAAGACAACAGAAATAGAACATGAAAACCACAAGAGTACAGACACTGGGATTATCGCTAGGACATGAATAAGTATAACTGACATCTTTCAAGAGATAAAAGACAGGCTGGGCATGCCTGTCTATATCCCAAATACCTGACAGATGGAGCTAAGAGGATCAGGAGTTCAAGGACTGCCTGAACTTTGAGACTATACATTATCTCAAAATATGAACAAAATAACAAAAATTCCATTTATTTTTATATTATATAGAAAGCAACTTAACACATATCTATGTAGCAAACTTATAAAGAATAAATAATACTGAGGTGATTTCTGAAAATTTGTATTTCTAAAAAAATCAGCAACCAGAAAAAATGATAAATATATAATTTGAAGGCAGAAGGTGAAGAATTCAAGTACAAAGCTGGATGAGGATTGAAAATAAGGGACATGAGAGAGTAAAGGATGGATTAACCAAAACTAAGGATATGTAAAGCTCCTTATAAAAACTCACAAGATAGTAATTTCATTTATGATCAACGCAAAGCAGATTCCATTACTCCTTGGTGGTTTGGAGTTGTGTGTGTGTGTGTGTGTGTGTGTGTGTGTGTGTGTGTGTGTGTGTGTGTGTGTGGTGTGTTGTTTGTGTGTTTGTTTTTGTTTTGAGGAGGGATAACTTTTTTGTCTTATTGTGATTTTTGTGTATTTTGGTCACTTGATTGATTTTATTTCCCCCTTAATTCTTGTTGCTGTTTTGGGGAGAATGTAATAGTATGACTTTGGAGGGTAGTAAGATGGGGAACAACAGGGAGCATTCTGTGGGCAGAGAACCCAAACAAAAGAAGATCTGAGCCTTTAAAAAGAACCCAGTGCAAAGCAAAGGATACTTCAAGAGGAACTACTTACTGGTCTGGGACATGACAAGGGTCTCCTACACAATACAGGTTACTGCTCCTCCACTTGGTTATCCATCATAACTACATGGAAAGGCCCTATTGCTGAAGATACTTCACACTTTGACACCAACACATAGAGAAGTCAATCCCAACCAATATAGAAATATCTTCCCCTAGGCTGGCTTTCAAAGTGCTAGAAACTGTTTTTCCAGGTTGTAGAGGAGAAAAGCTATGAGTAGACCTATTCTGCACTGGACCCTGCATGCTACAATGCTGACCTGTTAAACAAGATATGTTTTATGATAATTTTATGCTTTCTTATTGGAACTAGGTCCTTTATTATAAAAGGGAATAATGTCTGATGCTGTAATCCAAATCCAAAACCTGAGATTGAGGGTGGTCAGAGACCATTTGGTCCAATTGCTCTGCTAAGTACTCAGTGGTTAAAATGTGTTCTTAGCTTTTATAGCTATGGCCTAAACCTGTGCTGCTCTCAACTACATCAGGGATGAATCTTTTTTTCCTTTTTTCTTTGTGATATTATACATTTACATTTCAAATGATATCCTGCTTCAGTGTTACCCGACCACAATCCCGCATCCCATCTGCTATAACACCCTTCACTTCACCTACAGAAGGGTGCTCCTCCGCACACTTACCAATCCCAGTCTCACCTCTCTAGCATCTCCCTATGCTGGGGCATCAAGCCTCCACAGGAACAAAGGACTCCCCTCCCTCTGATGTCAGATAAAGCCATCCTCTGATATCTATATATCTAGAACCATGGATCCTTCCATGTACACTCTCTGGTTGGTGGTTTAGTCTCTGGGAGTTCTACATGCTCCACTTAGTTGATATTGATCTTCTTATGGGGTTATAATTGCCTTCATCTCCTTTGATTCTTCCCCTAGCTTTTCTATTGTGTTCCATGGGCTCAGTAAAATGGTTGGCTATGAGTATCTGAATCTGTCTTGGTCATGTGATAGTAGAAACTCTCAGGGAACAGTCATACTAGACTCTTATAGCAAGCACTTCTTGGCATCAGCAATAGTATCAAGTTTTGGTGTCTGCAAATGGGGATGTATCCTTAGGTGGGATAGTCTCTGGATGGCCTTTCATTTAGTCTCTTTCCAACTTTCAAACCTGTCTTTCCTTTGCAAAGGAACATTCTGGGTAAAACTTTTTGAGACTGGTGGGTAGCCCCATACCTCAACTAGGGGCCATGCCTATCTACTGGAGGTGGTTATTATAGGTTATATGTCCCCTTTGTGGTATATTTCATCTAGAGTCATCCCCATTGAGTCCTGGGTACCTCTGGTTTCCCTGGCATCTGAGACTTTCTAGTCATCACCTGTAGTTCCCCATTCCCCACTGCTACATATTTCTATTCAATTTCCTGACATTCTGTATATATGTCCTGTTTTTTCCAGTACTTGATCCTATCCCCGTTTGATATCCCCTTTCTATCTTCCTCCCAGGTCCCTTCATCACTCTACTTCCTATGATTATTTTGTACCCCATTCTATATAGGTTGAAACATAAATACCTAGGTGTTCCCTCTTTTTTATTATTATTGGATATCTTTTATTTACATTTCAAATATTATTCCCTTTCCTCTTTTCCCATCAATGAACCCCCTATTCCATCCCTCTCCCATTCTTCTTTAAGGATCTTCACCCTCCAAAACCACCCTCATTCCTACCTCTTCTCCCTGACATTCCCCTATACTGGGAGTTCCAGCCTTGGTAAAACCAAAGGCTTCTCCTCCCATTGGTGCCTAACATGGCCATCCTCTGCTACATATGCAGCTGAAGCCATTGTTCTGTCCATGTGTAGTCTTTGGGTTGTGGTTTAATCCCTACAAACCCTGGTTGTTTGGTATTGTTGTTCTTATGGTGTTGCAAGCCCCTTCAGCTCTTTCAGTCCTTTCTCTAATTCCTCCAACAGGGACCTCATTGTCACTTTAATAGTTTTCTGGTACCATTTGCCTCTGTATTTGTCATGTTCTGGCTGAGTCTCTCAGGAGGCAGCTATAGCAGGCTCCTTTCAACATGCACTTGTAGGCTTCATCAATATTGTCTAGCTTTAGTGGCTGTATATACATACATACATATATACATATATATATACATATATATATATATATATATATATATATATATATATATATATATATATGAATCACCACACACACACTGACACACACACACACACACACACACACACACACACACATGAATAGTTCCCCTGGTGAGAAATAGGCATTTCTTCAGTCTTTGATCCAGAGTTTTTCTCCATATATACTCCTATGAATATTGTTGTCCCCCCTTTTAAGAAGGAGAGTGAAGCATCCACACTTTGGTCATCTTTTTTCTTGTGCTTTGTGTGATCTATGGATTGTATCTTGGATAATTTGAGTTTTTAGCTAATACCTACTTATATTTGTGTGCAAACCATGTGTATTTTTTTTTGTGATTGGGTCACCTCACTCGGATGATATTTTCTAGTTCCATTCATTTACCTATGAATTTTATGAATCACTGTTTTTGGTAGTGGAGTAGTACTCAATTATATAAATGAACCATATTTTCAGTATCCATATTTATTTTAAGGGACAACTGGATTATTTTGAGCTTCTGGTGATTATAAATGAGGCTGCTAAAAACATGGTGGAGCCTGTGTCCTTCTTATACTTTGGAGCAACTTTTGGGTGTATGTGCAGGAGTGCTATAGCTGGGTCTTCAGTTAGAAGTATTTTCAGTTTTCTGAGGAACTGCCAGCTTGATTTGCCAAGGGGTTTTACCAGCCTGCAGTCCTACTAGAAATGGAGGGGTGTTCCACTTTCTCCACATCCTCATTAGCATCTGATGTCAAATTTGTTTTTGATCTTAGCCATTGTGATTGGTATGAGGTGGAAACTCAGGATAATTTGATTTGCTGTCCCCAGTGACTAAGGATTTTGAACATTTTTTAGGTACTTCCTGGTTATACAAGATTCCTTACTTGAGAATTCTTTGTTTAGCTCTGAGTTCCATTTCCATAGGGTTATTAGGCTCTCTGCCGTCTATCTTTTGAGGTTTCTGTAAATTTTAGATATTAGCCCTCTATCTATTCTAGGGCTTGGTAAAGATATTTTACAATCTATAAGTTGTGATTTTGTCAAAATTATAGTATTCCAACTTCTAGCCAGAGCAATTAGACAACAAAGTAAATCAAGGAAATAAAAATTGAAAAGGAGGAAGTCAAAATATCACTCTTTGCAGATAATATGATAGTTTACATAAGAGACCACAAAAATGCTACCAAAGAACTCCTACAGTTGTTGAAGAACTTCTGCAAAGTGCCTGGATATAAATTGACTCTAACAAATCAGCCTCCCCCTACTGAAAGGATAAATGGGCAGACAATAAAATTATGGAAGCAACATCTTTCACAATAGTCAGTAATTATATAAAATAAATTCTATCAAATTAATAGGCTTCCTAAACTGAAAGAATATATAGACTGTGAAAAATATGAAAACAACACCCTACACAATAGTTTCAGATATTATGAAAAAACTTTGGTATGAATCTAACCAGGTAAGTGAAAGATTTGTATGACAAGTACTTCAAGTCTCTGAAGAAAATAATTGAAGAATTCCTCAGAAGATAGAACAGTCTCCCATGCTGATGCATCAGCAGGTTTGACATAATAAAAATAGCCACCTTACCAAAAGAAATCTAAAACCAAAATATTCAGTGAAATCCTCATCAAAATTCCAATACAATTCTTCACAGAGGTATAATGAGAAATTCACAAATTCATTTGGAATTTTAAAAAAAGGTAGCAAAAATTATTCCCAATAATTAAAGAAGTTCTGGGGTAATCACCATTTCAGACCTCAAGCTGTTCTACAGAGCAATAGTGATTAAAAAAAAACCTAAATGGCATGGTATTTGTGCAGAGAAATGCACATAGATCAATGGCATAGAATTAAAGAACCAGAAATAAACCACAGCCTATGGTCACTTCAACGTTGACAAAGAAGTTAAAACCATTCAGTGGAAAAAGGCAGCATTTTCAACAAATGGTGCTGGGTTAACTGGAGGGTCACCATGTAGAAGAATTCAAATTGATTCATTCTATTCTCCTTTTCCAAAGATCAAGTCCAAGTTGATCAAGGTCTTCTACATAAAAAGAGATATGCTAAATCTAGTAGAAGAGAAAGTAGACAAGAGCCTGAAACACTTGGGCAGTGAACAAATTTTCCTGAAAAGAACACCAATGACTCATGCTATAAGATGAACAATCAACAAATGGGAACTCATAAAGTTGAAATGCTTCTCTAAGGCAGAGAACCTTCTTTACATAGCAGGCTATAGTCCATGCAGAGTGGCAGAATTTATCACAGTGCATAGGAGAAGTGTATATGTGCTGAGCCCTAAAGGAGACATCTGCATCAACTTCTTTGCCTCCACACAACCAGCAAATTTCAGAGGAGAGCAGAGAAGAGGACATAGAAAAAATATAAGAGCAAGACAAGGGGAAAAGCTCTGTGAAATTCAAGCTTCTGAACAAGAAGAAATTTCTGCAAATTTATTTCTTCCCAAGAATCCACTATTCTTAGGTGACAGCTGCAGGTAAAGAAAGAGATAATGCTTTATTGAGTGGTTGGCCACCGGTATGTTTCCTTGTTCCAGTGGAGTGCATACAACTATGCACTTATAGACAGTTATGAAGACATAAGTGAATATAATGCATGTTTGAGCTTTTAGAGGGGGTAGGGTTTGATATGTTCATATATTTTTGGAAGTAAATATGATATTCAATAAAAATACATATTACTAACAAAGATAGTCATGGAAGAGTTTTCTAACAAATTATAAATAATCAAACTACTCAGGATTTTCTAAACCCCGTAAGTGAATGGCAGGCACATGTATATATAATATAAGCTGAAAACAAAAAGAAATGTCACATGAATGTCTGAATGACTCAGGTGCAATGTATCTGTCATGATCATTTGGTCACTCCACACTATTTTAAGTTATTGACTTTCTAGAGCCTTTCTTATATTACAAGAAACAGTTCTGAGATGTATGCAGTTTTAAGCCACTTTTGGTCAGTTCTGTGAACATACAACTTGCCTCTGTAACACTTTCTCAGAGACTGCCTTATGCTACATGTCCTTAACTATAAGCTCATAGAAAATGAGGAAAGGCATGTGAAATGAGAAAAAAGCCTTTGCACACAAACCTCCCAGTACCCACACCAGTGTTAGTCTTAAGAGTTTAGAAACTCACAATTCAGATTGGCCATTATCAATCCATGACCATTCCTTTTTGTTTTATTATATGACAATCCAATCCAGTAACTGTCTGAAAGAACCTGGAGCCGAAGGAACTTCTGTAAAAGAAACAACATGCCCTATGATGAATTTTCTGTAGGTTTGATGAAAGAACAAGAAAGAAAATTTCCCACCATTCCAGTATCATTCTGTGCTGTCCTGTTCTCTCATTCATCAATCACACCATGTTCATTTTGGAAAGGACTTCCTACAATAGCACATTTAAATCAAAACTAAGTCAGTTCTATAAGTTATTTAAAATAAAACCTTCAAGTGTCCTGAGATATTAAGATCATGACATGCTGTGTGAGTATGTTTCTTAGACCACATCTCACTAAGTAACCATGACTGGACTAGAAGTCACAATCTTCCTATTTAAGGCTAATTTAATGCTATTTTTTGATTTAGCATATTTGGACTGATGTCTGAATTTCTTCCAGTGCTTTATCTATGCCTGAGCTAAATAGAAAATTCTTAATGTAGGAATCTTGAATGGTCATGAAGCACATAAATGTATGTTCAATGTCTTCAGCAACCAGAGAAATGCAAATCAGAACAACTCTGAGACCTCACTTTACACCAGTAGGCATGGTTAATATTAAAAACTCAAGTGATAGCACATGCTAAGAAGGTTATGGAGTAAGGAGAACACTCCTCCAGTGTTGGCGGGAGTGGAAACTTGCACAATGTCTTTAGAAATAAATTTGGAGGTTTACCAGAAAAGTGGTAATAGTTCTAATTCAAGAACAAGCTATACCACTCCTAGACATATACCCAAAAAGTGCTCAATCATTCCACAAAGACACTTGCTCAATTATGTTCATAGCAGTTTTATTCATAATATCCAGAAACTGAAAACTTCTTAGATGTCCCTCAATTGAAGAATTAATAAAATCTTTGGAACATCTGCACAATGGAATAGTAGTCATCTATGAAATACAAAGACACCAGTTTTACAGACAAATGGATGGAACTTGAGAATATCATCCTGAGGTTGCCAAGTCCCACAAAGACATTTTTGGTATGTTTTAACTTATGAGTGGACATTAGTCATAAAAAAGAGAATGTCTATGCTACATACCACAGACCCAAGTAGTCTGGACAGAAAGAGGGGCACAAGCAAGAATTCTTGAGTCTCACTTGGAAGGGGGAATGGAATGGTTATGGAAGGCAAATGGAGACAGGGAACTGAGTAGGAGAGGGGTTCATGAGGGGAGTGGAGTTGCAGCTTCATGTGTGGGGAAACATGGGGTTATGGCCTGATTGTCATGAGAAACAATGGAATTCTGCAACTGCTGAGGAGGTCGGTAGGGAACATCTTCTGGAACGTGGTGACCAGTGATAGGAGAGGCACACAATAATCAGTAGGGGTGTCCTTAGCTGAGACACTATGTAGACTGGTGAGACAGCCTCCTGTGGCCAGGAAAGAATCCCTTGGGAGCAATAGCAACATCAACAAACTGACAAAACTTTTGAAAGAAACTCAACCTGTCTATAAGAAATGCAGGATTTGGAAATGGAGTAAGACTGAGGGAAGCAGGCAACAAATAACTGGCTCAAATTGAGACCCATCCTGTGGAAAAGCATCAATCCATGACCCTATTAATGATACTCAGTTATGCTTGCAGACAGGAGTCTAGCATGCTGACCTCTGTGAGCCTCTACCAAGCAGCTTAGTCATGCATACACAGGAACCCAAAGCCAAACCATGGATGGAGCTTGGGGACCCTTATGGAAGAATAGTAGGATGGATTGTGATCCCTTAAGGGGATAGGAGCTCCACATGAAGACCAAGAGTAACACTAACTTGGACCCTTGGGGATCTCAGAGACAGACCACTAAACAAAGAACATATGTAGGGCTGGACCTTGGCTTCCCAGCATATATGCAGATTTGTCTTCTTTTGGTATCTGAACAATTGCAGCAGACAAAAGTTGTTGCCTGTATATGAGTTATATTCTAACTGAGCTGCCTTGTCTGAACTCAGTGGAAGAGGATGCACCTAGCCTCATGGAGTTGGGGGGCTCTGGGCACCTGGTGCTCCCCACAGTGATCTCTTGCCTGGCCTATGTTCATGGGTTTGGGCCAAGCAGGGAGAGAACTCAGGTAGGGAGGGGGCACAGCTTTCGCCACCCCCTCTGCCAGTACTTCTCCTTTTTGCTGCTGCCACTTTGGTTGCTTAGGCTGGGCTGAGCCAGCAGCAGACTGAACAGTTGGCGAATGATGCAGGAGGGCTTTTGGTGGCAATTTCGAGACAGCAGATCTCTTCCCCAAGAGGCATTGTTACAGCTCTTATGACAGAAGCTCTCAAACAATGGAATAATTCCTGCACACTTTTAATCCTTAACATGATTCTTAAATACAGTTTTTGGATGGGTCAGTGTGTGACAGCAGGTACTTCCTATTGGTTTCTCCTGAGAGTTTGGGAAGACCTCGTCTACATATTCAGGGACATGGTACTATTTCTATGACTGATCTGTCTTGAACCTATGTGACCTGTGGTCATGTCCTTACCTATGGAGTAGGGGCTTGGAGCATTGCCCAATGTGAGTGCTCGATCTCAAATCTCTCTATAGGGGTCAGTGGGGGAGCTGCAGCTAGTGAGGCCTTGATTTGGGAGACTGGGAATTTGCCTGCTGTTCCATTTAGGCTTTCAAAAGATATGATCTATCTCAAACAGGTATTAGGGTACCTTTCACAGCCTGCAGCCCAACATGCAGTCTCGATGTGCCAGGGTTTGAAAAAACAAGGGGGGCAAAATATTTTTGCTCCTTCTCCTGTTCCTCTCCTGCTGCTGCTGCTGCTACTGTTGCTTCTACTGTAGCTACACTACTACTACTACTACTACTACTACTACTACTACTACTAGTACTAGTACTACTACCTACTACTGCTAGTATTACTACTACTAGTAGCAGTACTATTCCTACTGAAAAATAATAAAAATTTTAAATAAATGTTTACAGTTAAGTGTATCAAATGGATTTAAACATACTTTTATGTTATTATTTGAACATGTATTAAATTGATATATAAATATAATACTGTGTTATAAATAACAATGTTTTCAAGGTGAGCCTGCCATCATTTCTCTAGAAAAATACAGACTTCAATGAGATTTCATTAGTAATAATTAAAACAGGAAATGTCAGATATTGGGATTATAAAACATAAGAATACTGTTCAGTAATGGAAGGGACAGTCTCAGTGAAAATCACCATGGACCTAACTGGTCAACCACTTAATTACACATTTTTCATATCATCTCATATTATAGACAGGCACAGAGGTCAGTTACTTTCCCTTTTGGCATCTGATTTCTCATCTCAGGAAGTCTCACTTCCAGTTCCAAAGAGCAAACATTAGACAGAGGGAGTTTATTTAGAACTCTATGAAGAAAAATAACTCTCAGCCAGAGGATGTGCTGTACCAAAGGTTTAAACTTAATCAGGAAAAGGCATGCTTTCTGAGGGACTCTCTTATAGGCTCCTGAGAAAGGGAGTAGACTGAAAGCCACAAGTGTATCTGTAGTAATGAGTCTCCCCTAACAGACACTTGTTTCAAAGTTTTGTTTATATTACAGAAAAATCATATACATATAAAAATATGGATTTAATATCTAATTATTCAGGGCTAGAGACAAAATCGAACAGAATAAAGGGGCAAGTGTCTACAGTACCAGTTCATCCTCATCATCTATCTTCAGAAGGGATAAGCTGGAATCCTGGCAGGTCTGTTTACATCCATTCCATGCTTTTGTGTCCAGGATGAAATAATAACATTTTATACCATAGCAGAACCAGTATATTTCAACATTTTTGCCTGTGAAAGTGAAGTTAAATGGTTAAATTTATTATTTTCTTGTATTGTGTTATCAGAACACAATATTAATTAATGTTGTGTTGAAAGAAAGAAAGATAGAGGGGGTGGGGTAAAATCTCCCAGGTTTCAGAAAATGAGATTCTATAATGCCCAGAGACCCCTGCACACCCATGAGTTATGCAACATTGTTGATAACACTAGAGATATAGAAACATTTCCTGTGTCAATCATGTATGATTCAGTAGAGAAAAGAATACTATTAATCCTTTAAAGGGAAATGCATTGGCTGGACATGATAACTTATTCCTATAACCTGAGTACTCCAAAGAGAGAGGACAGGAAGATAACTATTAGTTTGGACTCATCCTAGGTTAAGTAATGACTTCCAGGCCAACATTGGATACACTTTGAGTTCCAAGTCAACCTGGACTACACAATGATATCATGTCTCACATGAAACCCAAGAGAGAGATGCTGACCTATGTGACAAACATGGATGAACTTGAAGATGGTGAATAAAGAGAAACACACCAGGTCTAGGACCATAACTTATGATTCTAATCAGATTAGGTTTTTAAATCAGCCCAGTTCTATGAAACAGAGGCTTATAAGATACCAGGAGCTGGAGGGCAGGAAATGAGCACTTGCTATTCAGAGGAAGTTAAACTGATGACAGAATTCTAGATCTGCTGTAATGCATTGTGTCCACACTGGTCCACACAGTACTGTGAACTTAGCATTGTGCCATGTCTTTGTTAAATTCTCTTACCTTGAGAGAAATGAGAGACATACAAGGGAGGTTTTGATGTTGATAGTCTGTTCTCATGATTATGTTGATGATTGGTAATTCCATGCCCAGCAGGCAGTAGAAGTGTCAAAGATACACTGACTTCTAGAAACTATAAGATTCTGCTAACTCAAACAGGGATTTCTGAGTTGCTGGTGCCTACATGAAATAAGGAACCCTCAAATGATTAACCAAGGCATCACCAGCATCTTAAGCTGAAGGTTAGACATCAAAGCTTCCATGAAAGAAACAATAGATGATAATGCACTTCTGTATTCATGGTCCTCCCTCGCTACATACCTGTGTGCTGAGAGGAAGGTATAACAGTCTTAGTTTCACTGTACCATCTTTTCTGTTCTCTGTTTAGAGATTGCAGAAGATCATTGCCTTGACTACAATTTATAGACATATTTCTTAGCATTTCTTCCTTTAAATCGATGTCACTTTGCATGGTGCTGCAGTTATTGAAAAGGCTTAGAGTTTCCTCCAGCAGTTCATGTTTTTTTCATGAGCATACTGAAAAAAAAATGCCCATAAATTATTCAACAAATAAATTTCTAAGTAAAATATTCTTTTTCATGGGTCCGTATTCTTAACCCATTGACTCACTATTGATGAAAATTTGAATTAAAAAAAAAACATTAAAAATGTGGAATAACTGTTATAATCATCATATGGAATCCAAAAAATATCAACATAAAATATTCAGCTTATGTTTTAGCACAGCATGGAAATTATATTTTCTGTAAATGGGACACCTGTTAGGAATGCAATAAATTTTAAACTTAATGTCTCTGTACAGATGAAGTCTTTTTACTTAACCATGACCTCAATATGCATTAAAGAAAAAGGAAAAGAATGCCATAAGTTCTTTGCAAAGCTGTATCTTACTATACTTTTATGTAATATTAACAATCCCCTGAGCTCAGAATGTACACTTCCACCAAGTCCTCAAAAGGAACATGACCACGAGTGAGAAAGAACAGGTCAATTCCTAAGAGCCCCAGAGCTAACAGATTAGTATGAATAAGGACAGAACACTGCAGAGTATAAGGAAAAGATATTAAAGTCCATAGATTCTGATTTATCTCCTGATTATAGGCTACAAAATTGACAGAGTATTTAACTGCATCATCCCTTTCCAAAACTATGTTTTAGGTAGAAGTTCAAATAATATGTATCTCAATTACTCACTGTTTGTCACGAACATTGCAACAGCTACCAGCCGAAGGGAACAGAGGATTACAAGAGCTACCACAATGAGCTGCCAGGGGACTGACCTCTCTTAAATCAACAAAACAAAACAAGAAAAACAACACCATGAAAACAGCACATCTCAATACTAATAAAATTTTGTATAGCAGAGAAACATGGGGAAATTATGTACAAGTTGATGGTACAAACAGTGAAAGTGCCATGAAAATTGTAGATTTCTACCTAAAATACACCCACTGAAGAAATACTAAATGTTTGAAGTTTCACAAAATTCTGAACTCATTTCTGCTTTAGCCTTGTATGATGAATCCTCCCAACTCAAACTAAAAATAGCTGCATGCCACACATGTACCCTCACCTGGTTCTCCAGGAACAAAAGTGCATTCTAGGGAAGGAATTGGAGACATAGATACAATCGCAGTACAAGATAACAAACTGGAGCATAGAGTCCACCAAGAGAGATAACTGAGGATGGAGAGGAATGAAAGATGGATGGATGTTCTTGAGAACTATTACGGAACCACAGCTGGTCTGGAATTGATCTGTATAAATCCTAGAAAGGGCCTATACTTAAACTATTTCTTTTTCCCTGTAAGTTTGATTTTGCTCTGTATTATACTAAATATTCTTCAGTATCTAAGGTATTTGGAATCTGAAACTTATGCTTCTGATTATTACTACATCAAAGAAGAACACAATCTTGGCTTGGAACTCAGCCATGACAGTATGTATAGAACAACTAAAAAAGAAATAGAGAAGAAAAGAAAAGGTGATACTTCTTCATTTTCATTAATAAATGATTCTTTGACATTTTCAGGAACTCATAATAGGGTATAGTTATTCCCACTTCCCCTAATCTTCTCATCCCCTCTTCCTTCATCTGCAATTTTATTTCCATTTGGAGACTTCATCCTCTGATGGACAACTTTTGGTGCCTGTTAGATGTTGGAGATATTTATAACAATTAAAGCACTTTCCTAGAGAATGAAAATATTATTTATAATGCATAAGCTTCATTTCTGTAGCATTTTGTTTCTCTAGAAACTTTACTCTTTTTCAGATTCTAGTTTGTCTGTTAGTTTTAAAGTTTTCAGAATTTTTCTTGACTACACTAAAAAAATCTTATGGTTCCTCACTTTTTTTATTTTTATGTTTTATTGAATATTTTATTTCAAATGTTCTCCCCTTACCCACCCCCGCTTCTCTCATTCCCCCCTTCCCCTTCTATGTGGATGCTTTTCCTCCCAACCACCCATTCCAATCCCATCACCCTGGCATTGCACTACTCTGGAGAAATGTGCCTTCACAGTACCAAGGACTTCTCCTCCTATTGATGCCCAGACAATGCTGTCCTCTGCTACGTATGCAGCTAAAGACATGGGTCTCTCCATTTGTCCTCTTGGTTGGTGTTTTAGTCCCTGGAAGATCTGAGGTGTTTGATATTCTTGTTTTTCCTATGGGGTTACAAACCCATTCAACTCCTTCAGTCCTTTCTCTACTTCCTCCATTGGGGTCCCCATGCTCAGTTTGATGATTAGCTGCAAGCATCCTGGTCTCTATCATTAAGGCTCTGGTAGGCTCCCTAGGAAACATCCACATCAGGCTCCTATCAACAAGCACTTCTTGGCATCAGCAATATTGACTGGGTTTGGTAGTTGCCTATGGGCTTTTTCCCCATGTAGTGCAATCTCTCAATGTCCTTTCCTTTGGGCTCTGCTTCACTCTTTTTCACTGTATTTCCTCCTATGTGTATTTTGTTCCCCCTTCTAAGAAGGACTGGAAACATGCAAATTTCAGTATTCTACTCACTTCTTGATTCTCAAGATTTCTTTCCCTACATTTTCCCATTGTGTTACTCTCCTCATCTGATTTATTTGGTAACTGACTAAAAGCTAAAGAGTAGAAGTAGTTTATCATTCTTCCTTTTTAGTTTTAAAACTTGATTGCTTTATTTTTTAAATTTTGTTTTAAACAGTTTTGTACTTAATTATCCTCCAACTAATATTCCCAGTTCCCTTCTAGTCTTGTGTAAAACCAACCCCAGATAAAGTGGAACATGATAGTTTTCAATAGAATCCAGTAAGGTATTTTTAAACTGTTGAAAGTTTAAAATGCATAAAAAGCAATTGATTTTAGACACTAAAAACTCTTACCTCTGTGGCCAGCTTTTCTGGCCCCTTGAGTCTCCTCAGACCTCACTTGGTTCTGCAAGCCTGAAGACATTTTAAATCTCACAGTTGAGTAAGAGACCTCCTGCTCACTCATTTTGGGAGTGGTACATGAAGTTTGTTTTCAGTTAAAAGTTGGGCTTTCAATGATTTCTAGAAAAAAATTTTGAAATAATTCATTTTTGGTATGGTACCTGGATTTGATGATACAGATGGCTTGCAAAGGGTGGGGTCTGATTGATTTACTTAATGATCCAAACACCCTGACATGGAATGACCCTTATTTCCATTACAGGTATTAACCCTTTGCAGATTTCTGTTAAATTAGTTTATTTCTAGTGGCCCAGCAAATTTTGTTAAGAAATATATAAAGAATTAAAAATTTACTAACTCATTATACTATTGGCACAGCAATGGTTCTAAATATTCAGGCATATAAACATGTTAGGTAAAATAGGCACCACTGAAAATCATTAAAAAATTTTTAAACAAAGTGTCCAAATAGACGGGACTCAAATCATTAGGATTAAATAAAAATGTTGCTTTAAAATTATTTACACGTTTCTATAAACACATGAATAGTAAATGTTCTTTCAGTATTTTTATTGATACATGGATCTCAGAGTTTCTCAGGCACTACCTTCAAAATAATATTTGAAAATTAATACTGCACATAATACAAGATATATAAATATCTCTTGGATTGAATCCTCAATTAACTGAGATATACATCTTCCCCATCTAGGCACAATCTGCATATTCTTCTCTATGCTTGAACCTGGTTAATCAATTCAACCAGAAAGGTTTCTACTGAGACTAATAATCCAGATCCAGAAAGACAAAACTAAATATTGTGTCTCATCTGAGGCTCCTGGCTCAAAGTCTTCAGAAATCCTATGTTACCTTTAGTAACTGCAGCAACAAGAAAAGTAAAAAGGAGACATCACTGAATGGGATGTGGGAGCAAAAGAGAGAGGTAAAGGGGAAACAATTTGAAGTTTTAATTTCAAATCATTCCATGTGCACACCCATCTACATGTAATATACTCACACATGGTATGATATTGCAAGAGGAAGCTATATGAAAATAAATTTTGTTACTATGCAGCATACATGAGCTAATGCCCATGAAAAATACAATCTGATAATAGATATCAATGTATTAGTAAATAGTAAGTATTGGTAACCGACTTTACCTTTACATTAATAACTTAGATGTGAGCCAGCAGATAATAAAGATAACACACTGCACATATTACACCATTCTTCCCTTGTTTTTAATTTATGAAGTTTTCTGGGGTGGTTTACCTGTTCCCTTACTTTTTTGACTAGAAAAAAGAAAAACCTTTCAGTAAACAATTCTCTTTCCAAATTGTTATTTTTTATTATTGTCTCTAGGGTGGAGCTGGCTGAGCAAAGGTTCATCTGTCCAGAAGCCAACTTTACAAAGTGAGTTCTCTCACTCCACCTTAATGCTAGTTCCAAGGATTAAATTCAAGTATTTGATCAAGGTTATTTAGCAAGTACCTTTTTCAAACTGATCCATCTTACCTGGTTCCTATTGTGATGTTTGTCAGATGGATAATATATAACATTTGACACATTTAAAGAGAAAAAACCTCCATAGATCCCTCTATCTTAATTTCTTAGCACACAATAAAATTCACTGCATTCAGTGAAAGAAAATAACCAGTGCAGAATAACAGTTTTCACATGCTGCCAGAGTTAACCTGATCTAACACAACCAACAGGGCTTCCCCATCAATCCCCATTTCATGTCAAGTCATGTGAAATTCTCAATTAAACATTTGATAATTTGATAGAAAAACAATAAAAGCAGGTATTTTTACCTGTGTCTCTATACCGAAGTGATTCTGTTGGAAGGTATTGGTCTCCCAATTGGAAGCAGAGTTGACCTTTCCTGGTCTATATCCACAAAGAGGCTCCCACATGAAAGGCAAAACTAACTTTCCTCTCAGTGATACTCAACCTCATGACTTTATGCCCCTCCTCTTGACCAAAGCGAAAAGAGGAAATTGTTTAATGAAAGCTGACTCTGAGAGCAAAGGAAAGAAGCAACTTACTGTGCTAGATGCTGCAAAATAAATGTCTTTAATTTACATTTGAAGACTGAGAAGATGTAAACTGCAGAGAAATAAAAACCAGTGTCCTTAGAAAACAATTAGGAAAAAGGAACTGAAGCTGTTCTGTGCCTAGATTTCAAATGGGCCGTTGTGAGTTTTGTCTTATGTTACTACTTTTAAAATTACGTCTTGATTTTGATTTATGCTAATAGCAGCTTAAAATATGCATTAGGAGTATCATTAAAGCTCTCATGTTTCCACTGGTAATGACATTTTTTACACTCTTCTCACTTTTTAAACATAGATATTTAATGTGAACATTGTCATTTCACATGAAGTGATTTAAATGCTGATATGTTCACAGTGTTGGGAAATCGAACCTAAGACAATTAACCTGTTCAGTATATACTCATTCCCTGAGTTATATTTTGTTCTGGTGTTTTGGTTTTGGTTTGTTTGTTGATGTTATTTTAATATACTTGTTGTATCTTACTGTGTAGCACAGCTGACTCCACATTCACAGACCTCTGTGCTCACTAATTTTTCTCTTAGAATTATAGCTGTATACCACTACACCAATTTATGCCATGTTTGTGTTAGATATTTCCTAATAAATAATAAGCAGTTCTGCATTTTATAAATATTGATCTCAAGTACCCAATCAATTATATACAGTATAAATTAAAAAGATAATTCTGAGATGCTGAACATCCTAATTGTTTTATAGGGTTATTTGCTGTTTAAGAATTTCATGGGGTATACTTTAGAATATACTGAAAAAGTCATTTTATGCATGAAGTCATGGAATTAGGGCAGATTCACATATAAGAAACTCTAATATCGACCAGTACCTGATATCTAGTTAATTTATAGTCTGTCATTTGGCATGAACAAATTCACAATTGATTTTTTTAAAGATAAGGTGAATTTTTATTCTATGAGATTTGCTCATAGAATTGTGATGAGAAGTCCTGAATAGAAGCTCCTTCAAAAGAGACTGACTTAAACTACAGGGAAGAGGGAACTGTGTAATGGTGTGTGTCTAGTCTATGACAAAAAAGAAATGGCCTAGATTCTTTACCTGATCATTTCCAAGAGTGCAGGTGTTTGAAGGTCAAGAAAAGGAGGTTATTTGAGCAAAAGTGAGAGACTGTCACATCTACGGCCCTGAGCCATTGCTGCTCTAGAAAACCCACACCACTCCCTCAAATCTGAAATGTTTATGTCATATGACCCATAGAAATAGTAATGGTGCTGAGACCAACTTGCATTTTTATCTCTGCTGAGAGGTTGTCATCCTAACCACGGAGGCTATTTGCATGCACAGGGACAGATCTTTCTGTTCTCTGCATTTTGTTTGCCTCCTCTAACAGCATGCAACAACTGTGTGAAGGAACCCAAGAGCTTGTTATTCATTACTGTGACCAAAGTATGAACAGGACATGGGGTACCTACCAGTGTGCTTGATGAAGGAAGAGGGTAGTTAACAGAAACTGAACACAGAGTGGTGGATTTTGGTTTTTGTTTGTTTGTTTGTATGTCAGAGACAGGAGGATGCCCATAACTGTAAAGCCAAAGAGCAGCAGCTTCCTCTAAGCTCTGTAGAGTTGAGCTCTGAATTTATAGAAGACTGTAAACTGTTAAGGGGCACAATTAGCATTGAAGATAGAGTGACTGCAGAAGGAATGGAACTGACAGACATTCCCATTTTGTTTCTTTGACCAAGGTTCATCCATAAAAGAGGAAGTACATAACTTCACATGACCAAGTAATAAAACAGAGAAGTGAAAAACATGAAGAAATTTTGTTTTCTTGAGTTTTGTCTTCCAAATTTTTTTGTGAAAAAACAAAAAATAACAGTATACACACACTGCACACACACACACACACACACACACACACACACACACACACAACACACAAATTTTCTGAATTTTTCTTTTGCTGAAAACCTTTATTTGTGAAACCACAACTGTCCACTCCTTTATGTTGAGACAGACAATCAGAATCCTACATTCAAACCTTCCAGTCAGACCCTCAGACCACAGTGCCATCATTTGCACAGTTGTGAACTTTTTTTTCCTGTCCCTGGCTGTGGTGATGGACACCAGAAGTAGCCATCAGTCCACAGGAAATGATGATCTGATCACTTGCTTCACTGGGAGAACTGGCTTATCCTGGTCAGTGTCTCACCACTTGGTGCTGTCTTTTAAGGTGGAATTTTTAACTACCATGAAATATGGTAAACTTCATAGGTCTTAAGGAAACCCCAAACAGCTCTATTTTGAGATTTCCTGTGCTTGTGTCCACCCTGTGCATTTATAATGACAGTTATTTTAACACTCTGCCTTTCCTGCCTACCCACATTGTCCTAGATGGGCTCAAGCACTGAGAGAATATAAGAACATGATTCAGGAATGTATTCAGAATGATAAAAGGGGCCCAGATAGGGTTTATTGCAGATAACTGGGCTCTTCAATACCCAGGGATACAAGTCACTCTTGGAGAAGAAATTAAGAAACAATCCATGAGACCTTTGTTTCTTCAGTCCCTGTTTTCTCATTGTGTCATACTTCAGAGCAGACCCTCTAATCCAGTTCTCTGCATCCTCTGTGGAGTCTTCAGGCCCAGTTCATTTTCCTTAAAGCACTCATTCTTTTAAGTTTATTTCTATTTCATGGTGCGTAGTCTCATACAGTTCAGGATGGCTCAGAATTACTATGTATGTGACACAGCTCTGAAACTCCTTCAAACCTGTTTGATCTGGATTTTCAAAGTGATCTATCATATCCAGCATTTGAATCTTTCATTAACTTTTTATTGTGTAATTATTTTTTTTATTTTGATGGGAAGTATTATCCAATAAGCCTAGGGATCCAACTATTGAAACAGGGAAACCTCTCTGTAGTTCAACTTATAGCTTAGCCCTTTGTAAGAAACAGTTCTCTCTCATTTTAAGTAAATATATAGGAGTGCAATAGGAAAATTCCAAATAACCTCAGCTATCATTCATAGTCCTGATAACAATGTGGAGTAGCCATATTGATAATGGTTAGTCTTCCACAGAAACCAGTATTTATTCACAGAATCCACATTTAACATCTCAGAGAATTTTTTGGACTAAAGGCATTTTTTATGGTCTGTTTCAACTCACCACAAATAGAATCAGCTAATGTTAAAGCCAGCATTTCCAAGCTTCCATCTTGGACTAAGAAACAGCAGCTCTCCAGAATCCTAAATGTTTTCCCTGCCACAGTGGGACTAAGGTACCCAGCTTTGTGTAATAAACAACCACTGGGTTGTCAGCTCCCCAACTCAGAGGCAAATATTGTGCAACTACTCCAAGTGTCAAGACAACAGCTAGGAGGACCAAGCAATCAAGAGTGTTTACCACCTCCATTGTGATTCAGCTGTTGTTAATTGTATACCAAGTGCAGAAGTAATAATTCATTACACATGTTAGCTTAGGATTACTATGTAACTTACTCATTCCTTTTATTCCTGCACAAACCTCACGAACAAAAACCAAGTTGGGGAGGAAAGAGTTTATTTGGCTTCTTTGGTTTAATCCACATTGCTATTCATCACCAAAGGAATTCAGGGCTGGAAGTCAAACAGGTCAGGAAGGAGGAGCTGATGAAGAGGCCATAAGGGATGTTACTTACTGGCTTGCTTCACCTGGCTTGCTAGGCTTGCTTTCAAATAGTACCCAAGACCACCAGCCAAGGGATGGTACCACCCACAAAGGGCTGGGCCTTCCCCCCTTGTTCACAACTTGAGACAATTCCTTAGAGCTGGCTCTCACGGAGGCATTTCCTCAACTGAGGCTCCTTCTCTGTGATAACTCCAGCTTATGTCAAGTTGACATGCAAAACTAGCCAGTACACTATTTTAAATAAAATGGCACGCATAGACTTATTTAGGTATCCCTAAAGTCACACCCATTGATTCCTGGGTGCCTATAAGTTACACTGAACCAAACAAACATTGGAGGGCATGGTTTAATTCATTGCACATGTTACTAATAGATGATAAAAGAACAAGCATATACTTGAAGGCTCAAAGCAGAAATTACATTCCTTCAGGCTTGCTCCAAGGCTCTTTCCTTTCTTTTCACTACTTCTTTTTTGGTTTTTTGAATGTTACATTTTTATTTAGTTGTTTTTTTTACATCCCAGATCTTATTCCTCCCCAAGCCCACCCTCTGAATATTCCCATCCCATACCTCCTCCTCACCCTCCTGTTTCCAAGATGATTATCCCCACCCCTAAATCCCCTACCCCAGCACAACTTGAAAGTCACTGGGGGCTCTATTCTCTTGAAGGTTAGGTGAAGTTTAGGTGCATCTTCTGTGACTGAATCCAGACTCAGCACTCCTCTGCTGAATATGTGATGGGGGCCTCATATCAGCTGGTGTATGCTGCCTGGTTGGTGGTCCAGTGGCTGAGAGATCTTCAGAGTCCAGGTTAATTGAGACTGCTCATCCTCTTATAGGGTCTCCCTCCTCCTCAACTTCTCAGAGATTTCCCCTAATTCAACCACAGGGGTCAGCAGCTTATGTCAATTGGTTGGGTGTAAATATTTGCATCTGACTCTTTCAGAGGGCAGTCATGACAGGTCCATTTTGTGAGTGTTCCATAGCCTCATTAATACTATCAGGCATTGGGGCATCCTCTTGAGCTGCATCCTACTTTGGTCCTGTCACTGGACAACTTTTGCCTCAGTCTCCTCTCCATTTCCACCCCAACATATCTTTCAGACATGACCATTTATGTGTCAGAGTTTAGACTGTTAGATGGCAACCCCATCCATTACTTGATGCCCTGTCTTTCTGCTGGAGATGATCTAAAAGTTCCCTCTCCCAATTGTAGGGCATTTCATCTAAGGTCTCTTCCTTTGAGTCTTAAGACTCTCTTGCTTCACAGGTCACTGGTACATTCTGGAGGATCCTCCCAACCTCCTACCTCCTGAGGTTGCCTGTTTCCATTTTTTTCTGCTGGCCCTCAGGGCTTCACTTCTTTCCCCCACCAAATACCATATCATGGTCCCCTCTCCTCCCCTTGCCCCAAGTCTCCTTTATTCCTAGATCCCTCCATTCCTGCTTGTGATTGCTTTCTTTTATTCAATGGTTTATATATTCACCACTCTCTCCAATACTCATATACCTACACTTACATGCCCTTATCCTCATTATCACTTCCCCTTTTCCTCAAAGAAAATGAAACACTCCATGGCTAAGAACCTGCCCTGGCATCTGCAATTAGAGCAGGCATAGCTTCTGCCTCTAAGGCTAGACAAGACCATCCTTATTGGGGAAGATGATCCAAAGTTAAACAACAGATTGGCAGCAGCTTCCACTCCAATACTTAGGGGACCCATGTGAAAACTAAGTCATACATAGAATAAAAATATATAGGGGTCCTAGTTTTAGCTGAAGCATGGTTTTTGGTTGGTTGTTCAGTCTCTGTGAGGCCACATGGGTCCAGGTTATTTGACTATGTAGGTCTTCTTGTGATATCATTGACTTTCAGACTCTTTCTATCCTATCCTTCACTCATTCACAATAGTTCCTTAGCCTTTCCTAATATTTGAATGTGGAGACACTACACATGTATTCATCAACTGATAGATGAAGACTCTCAGGAGACAGTTATGCTAGATCCCAATCTGAAAGCATTAGAAAATATCATTAATCATGTCAGGGTTTGACTCTTTCCCAAGGAGTGGATATCAAGTTGGTACAGTCAGTTGTTGGCCATTCCCACCATCTCTGCTCCATCTTTATTCAAGTGTATTTCGTAGGCTGGAGAAATGTTCAGTCAAAGTTGTTGGATGTAGGTTGGTGTCCATTTCCTTCCTGGAAGTCTTATCTGTCTGAGAGGTGTCTGCCACTTCAGTCTCCATATACCCAGTTAGTAGATGTCTCAACTAGGGTCATTCCCATAAAGACTCAGAAGTTTCCCCCATCCCAGGTCTCAGGCTATCCCCAGACATGTCCCATAAATGGGTCCCCTTTTCTCTCAAAATCCTTTTCCACTTCCCCGCACCACATTAGATCCCATCCCCATTAGTTTCCTCACCCATTCTCCTCCATTCATCCACCTCTGATATATATATTATTTCCCCGTTAGAGTGAAACACAAGCATCTTCATTTGAGTCCTCCTTGTGACTTAGTTCCTTTAAATCTGTGGATGGTAGCATGTATCTCCTATACTTTATGGATAATGTCCACTTATAACTGAGTACATAGCATATGTGTCTTTCTAGATATGAATTACATCACTTGGGACCATAATTTCTAGTTCAATTAATTTACTGCAAATTTCATGATATCCTTGTTTTTTGCTATTGTTGTTTTCTTCATGTTATTACTGTTTTATTCTAAATATTGAAGAGTTACATTTTTATTGGATATTTTTACTTACATTTCAAATATTTTTTCCAGGTTTTGTGTCTACAAGTACCATCTCCCATCTCCCTCCTGTTCTTCTTTAAGGGTGTTCACCCTCCCCAAAGAGTTCTCCTTCCTACCTCCCCACCCTGATATTCCACTATACTGGGTGGTTTAGGCTTGGCAGGACCAAGGGATAAGACTCTCATTGGAGCCCAAAAAGGCCATCCTCTTCTACAAATGCAGATGGAGCCATGGTTCTATCTTTGTGTAGTCTTTGGGTACTGGTCTAATTCCTGGGAGCTCTGGTTGGTGGGTACTATTGTTCTTCTAAGGTTACAAGCTCTTTCAGCTCCTTCAATACTTTCTCTAATACTTCCAATGGGGACCTGGTTCTCAATTCAATGGTTTACTGATAGGAATTGCCTCTGTATTTGCCATGCTCTGTCTGAACCACTCAGATGACAACTATATCAGGCTCTTGTCAGAATTTAATTCTTGGCTTAATAAATATTGTCTAGTTTAAGTGACTGTTATATATATATATATATATATATATATATATATATATATATATATATAGAGAGAGAGAGAGAGAGAGAGAGAGAGAGAGAGAGAGAGAGAGAGAGAGAGAGAGAGACTGAATCCCATATGGGGCAGGCCCTTAAAGGCCATTCCTTCAGTTTCTCCTCCATACTTTGTTTCCAAATACCCTCCAATGAATATTTTTGTTACCGTTTTTAAGAAGGCCTGAAACATCTTTGTTTTGGTCATCCATCTTCTTGAGCTTCATGTAGTCTGTGAATTGAATCTTGGGTAATTCAAGCTTTGGGGCTAACATCCACTTATCAGTGAGTGCATATCATGTGTGATTTTCTTTTTGTGATTTGGTTACCAAACTCAGCTTGATATTTTCTAACTCCATTCTTTTGCCTATGAATTTCATGAAGTCATTGTTTTTGAAAGTTGAGAAATATTCCAATGTGTAAGTATACCTATGTTGAAGGGCAACTAGGTTCTGTCCAGCTTCTTGCTATTATAAATATGGCTGCAATGAACATAATGGAGCATGTGTCTTTGTTTTATGTTGGAGAATCATTTGGGTATATGTCCAGGAATGGTGTAGCTGGGTCCTCAGATCGTACAATGACAAATTTTCTGAGGTACCTCCAGACTGAGGTGAGATTAACATCTTACAATCTCACCAACAATAGAGGAGTGTTCTTTTTTCACCCCAACCTCGCAAGTATCTGCTGTCACCTAGTTTTTGTTCTTAGCCATTCTGATTTCTGTTAGGTAGAATCTCAAGGTGTATTGATTTGCATTTCCATGATGACTGAGAATATTTCTTTAGGTATTTCTCAGCCATTCAATATCCCTCAGCTGAGCATTCTTTGTTTAGCTCTGTACCCCATTTTTTAATTGGGTTATTTGTCGCTCTCTGACAGTGTAACTTCTTGTGTTCTTTGTATATTTTGTATATTAGCCCTCTATCAGATGTAGAATTGGTCAATATCTTTTCCCAATCTGTTAGTTGCCATTTTGTCCTAATAATAGTTTCCTTTGCCTTACAGAAGCTCTGCAGTTTACTGAGATCCCATTTGCTGATTCTTGATCTTAGAGCATAAGTCATTGATGTTTTGTTCAGGAAATATCAAATGCCCATGTATTTGAGACTCTTCCCCACTTTTTCTCCTATTACTTTGAGTGTACCTGGATTTATGTGGTAGTCCTTGATCCACTTGGACTGAAGCTTATTATAGAGCCATAAAAGCGGTTCAATTTGCATTATTCTACATGCTGATCTCCAGTTGAACCAGCAACATTGGTTGAAAATGGTATCTTTTTTACCACTGGATGGTTTTACCTCCTCTGTCAAAGATCAAGTGACTAGGTGTGTGTGGGTTCATTTCTGGTTTCATATTCTATTCCACTGGTGCATGTGTTTCATTTGGATAACCATAAGAAACTAACACACACTTAAAAAATAGCAGAAACACAACAATTTAAGAAAAGGGACAAATATATTAAAGTACAAATATTGCCAAATTAACAGATAGAAATATTTATACCTTTTCCAAAAGCCAATTTGACTGGGAGGCTGGTATTCTAGCCCTCATAGCTCATAGCTGCAAAATAATTTTGGTAGAATTTCTTTTCCTCCTTAGCCTATGTGTCACTTTCTTTCTCTCTGTATACAAGCCTGCAGCAAGAAAGCTTCTAGGTGTGATCCAAATTGACCAAATTGTTTTCTCTATATGCAGTAACCAAGGTGTTCAGTAATATGCTCTTATAATATTGATCTGGTGAGAAACTACAAGCAAAAGCAATAATCCATGTTGCTTTGGGGATCTCTGGGATGTTTCTGACCAACATCTGGCTGTGCTACTTGTGTACCATAAAAAGGTACCTCTATTCACTTATAACTATCAGTGCTGAGATTGCACAAGTTTCATTCTGTCAACACTTTGTCTTCTTAAGGGAAAAGTTTCATGGAACATTAGTCCCTTTTTGCAAACTATTGGCATTAATAAATGCAGCTCCTTATTGTTTTTATTTGCATCCCTACAGGTAACCACAGCATACTCAATTGATAGTAATTCTCCACCATTGCTCTGCATGGATGCAGGTTTAACCTAACTGGGGCAATGAGCAAATGAAGACAGATATATGAAAGCTACTATAATCAGACAGTCTGGCGTCTCTGAAACAGGAATCATTTGGGATGATGATGATGATGATGATGATGATGATGATGATGATGATGATGATGATGATGGTGATTATTACCTAATTCTTTTTCTTTCAGTCTTTATCCCTCTCCTGGCCCTCTAGACGTTCCTCATCCCATACTTCTCCCATCCTTGGTCTTCAAGCTGATGTCCCCATCCACCATCCTCCACCCCACTAGACCTCCCACTCCCTGGGGCCTCAATTCTCTTGCGCATCAGGTGCATCATCTCTCACTGAGGTAAGTCCAGGCAGTTTTATGCTCTATCTGTGTCAGGGACTTCATATCAGCTCTTGTATACTGCCTGGTTGGTGGCTTGTTGTCTGAGAGATCTTGGGAGTCCAATAACTCAGACTGGTTGGTTTACCTATAGGGTAGCCCTACTTCTCAGCTTCTTCCACTTTCTCCTTACTTAAGCCACAGTGGTCCCTGACTACTTTCCATTGGTATCTGCACCTGACTCTTCCAACTGATTGTTGAACCTCTCAGAGGGCAGCCATGCCTGGGCTCCTGTTTGTAAGCATACCATAGGATCAATAGTGTCAGGCCTTGGATGTTCCACTTGAGATTGATCTCAATTTGGGCCTGTCACTGGATAACCTTTCCCTTGGGCTCTTTTCCATTTTTCTTCCTGCAGTTCTTTTAGAGAAGCAAAAGTCTGGGTCAGTGTTATTGACTGTGGGATGGCAAATTCACCTGCTCCACTTGATTCCCTGTCTTTCTACTGGAGGTGGACCCTACATGTTCCCTCTACTCACTGTAGGATATTTCATCTAAGGTCCTTCCCTCTGAGTCCCCAGAGTCTCTCACCTTCCCAGGTCTCTGGTACATTCTACAACAATGCACCTAAATCCCTACTTCTCAAGGTTCCCATTTCCATTCTTCCTGTTGGCCCTTGGGTCTCAGTCCTATTCTTCCCAATACCTTGTCATATTCCCTTTTCCTCTCCCTTTACTCCCTCCTACACAGGTCAAACCCTCCTTTTGTACCCCCACGCCCATGATTGCTTTCTTCACCCTCCCACGTTTGATTGAGTCTTCTTCATTTTAGCCCTTCAGCTTCTTAAGGTTCTTGAATTCTATGGATTAGTACCCTGGGTATTCTGTACTTTTTTTTTGTCATATGCCTTAAACATGCCATTCATGAGGTATTAACTGGGTCTTCAGGTAAATTCTAATTTCCTAGTTTTCCATTGAGGAACCACAAATTTCTGCAATTTTCCATGTTGTGGAACATCTGGGTTGTTTCACTTACAAATAAAGTTTCTATGAACATAGTTCCACATGCCCTAATTTTGGGTTCTTCAGGTAAATGGAGAACCTCCAAATTGATTTTCAGATTGTACCAGTTTGCAATTCCACCAGCAATGGAGAAGTGTTCTACGTTCTCTACATCCTCATATTGATATGTGCTATCATTTGAGTTTTTGATCTTAGCCATTCAGATTGGTGTAAGTTGGAATTTTAGGGTTGCTTTCATTTGCATTTCCCTGATTACAAAGAACTTTGAACATTTCTCTAAGTGCTTCACTGCCATTACAGGTATCTCTACTATGAATTCTCACTTTTTGTCTACATCCTGTTTTTTGATTGGGTTGCTTCTTCTTTTTTGTGGTTAGCTTCTTAAGTTCTTCATATATTTTGAATATTAGCCCTCTGTCCAATGCAGGGTTAGTGAAAATTTTTTACCAATCTGTAGGTTGCTGATTTGTCCTATGGACTATGTCCTTTGCCTTAAAGAGTCTTTCTACTTTCATGAGGTTCCATTTATTAAGAATTCTTGATCTTAGAAACTTGCCATTGAAGATTTGTTTAGGAACACACACATACACACAAAGAGAGACACACACACAGACACACACACACATACACACACACACATGACAATGAATTCGAGGCTTTTCACACTTTCTCTTATTTTTATATTCAGTGTTTATGGGTTTATGTTGAGGTCCTTGATACACTTGAAGAGTAGACTGAAGGAAATAGTAAACCTCATGACTGAAATTAAACAAAGAGAAAGAAAGTAAAGTATAAAAGATTGTACAAAATCAAAAGCTGGTTCTTCAAGAAAATCAATAAAATAGATAAGCCCCTAGACAAACTAAATAAACGGCACAGAAATAGTATCCAAATTAAGCAATCCCATTAAAGTCAGGGAGAAGATAAGGCTGACCACTCTCTCCCAGTCTATTCAATATAGCACCCGAAGTCTTGGCCAGGACAATTAGAAAACAAAAGGAGATCAAAGGGATAAATATTGGGAAGAAAAAAGTCAAGATATCACTATTTGCAGATCATATAACAGTATACATTACCAACCCCCAAAATTCTACCAGAGAGCTCCTATACTTGATAAACAACTTCTGCAAAGTGGCTGGATTTAAATTAACTCTACAAAATCAGTAGACTTAATCTACCGTAAGTATAAATTTACAGAGTAAAAATTTAGGGAAACAACACCCTTCACAATAGTGAAAAATAACATATCTTGGTGTGACTCTCGCCAAGAAAGTGAATAATATGTATAACAAGAACTTCAAATCACTGAAGAAAGAGAATTGAGGAAGACCTCAGAAATTCAAAAGATCTCCCACACTCATGGATTGGCAGGATTGATATAGTAAAAATGGCCATCTTACCAATAGCAATGTACAGGTTCAATGTTTTTTCATAGAGTTAGAAAGAGTAATTCTCAAATTCATTTGGAATAATGACAAACCCAGGATAGGAAAACAATTCTTAATAATAAAAGCACTTCTGGAGGAATGCATATCACTGACTGCAAGTTATATCCTAGACCAATAGTGATATAAACCACGTGGTTTTGTTACAAAAACAGGAATATAGGTCAGTGGAATACATTGAAGATCTAGAAATGAACCCACAACCCCATGGTCACTTGTTCTTTGATAAAGAAGCTTAAATCATCCAGTGGAAAAAAGACATCATTTTCAACAAATGATGCTGGTTCAACTGGCAATCTGCATGGAGAAGAATTTAAATTGATCCATTCTTATCTCCTTGTACAAAGCTCAAGTCCAAGTTGATCAAGGACATCCATATAAAATCAGATATGGTGAATCGAATAGAAGCAAAAGTGACGAAGTGACTTCAATACTCGGAAACAGGGGAAAACGTCATGAACAGGGCTCCAATGGCTTACGCTTTAAGATCAACAGTTGACAAATGAGACCTGATAAAATTGAAAAGCTTTCATAAGGCAAAGAACACTATCAACAGGACAAAATAGCAACCCACAGATTGGAAAAATATCTTTACCAATCCTGTATCCAATATAGGGCTAACATCCAAAACATATACAGGACTCAAGACTTTAAGACACCAAAAAAACCAAATAACCCTATTAAAAAGTGAAGTACAGAGCTAAACAGAACTCTCAACTGAGGAATCTCAAATGGCTGAGAAGCACTTAAAGAAATGTTCAACTAACTTACTCATCAGAGAAATGGAAACCAAATTGATCCTGAGATTCAACCTCACACCAATCATAATGGATAAGATCATAAATGCAGGTGACAGCAATGTCAGCAAAAATGTGGAGAAAGGGGAACACTTCTCCATTGCCAGTGGAATTTGCAAGCTTATAAAACAATTTTTTAAAACAATCTGTCTGCTCCTTGGAAAATTAGAAATAGCTCTATCTGAAGACACAACAATACCATTACTACTGTGCATATACCCAAAATATGTCCCAACATATAACAAGGACACATGCTCCACTATGTTCATAAAAGCCTCATTTATAATAGCCCAAAGCTGGAAACAACCCAGAAGTCCCTCAACAGAAGAACTGATACAGAAAATGTGGTAATTTACATAATGGATTACTACTCAGGGCTTAAAAACAATGATTTCATGAAATTCCCAGGCAAATAGATGGAACTAGAAAATGTAATTCTGAGTGAGATAACACAGACAGAAAAGTACATAAATGGTATGTACTCACTGCTGTGTGGAAATTAGCTCAGAACCTCACAATGCCAATTTTCAACTCACAGACCATATCAAACTTAGGAGGAAGGAAAAACAAGGTGTAGATACTTCACTTTTGCTTGAGGGGAAAACAGGCTAATTAAGGGAGGTGGAGGGAGAGGGGGATCTGAGAAGGAGACAGGAAATGCAGGAAATAAGGGTGCTGTAATAGGTACTAGAGTAGATGGGAAAGAGGTACAGATGGTCAGGAAATCAAATAAAAATATTTTGCTAGTGGGTAGAGGGGAGACGAGGAATTGGGGATAGCCATTGGATGATTCCCAGACAAAAAGAAAACAGGCTCCCACGACCCACCTGGGATGACTAAAGCCAAAGTGCTCAGAGGCTCAGAATGTAGAACTTATAGAGAACATCTCCAACAGATAAGCACAGTCCCCACTTGAGGAATGGGCCAACATTCCCATCTCAAAATTTTTAACCCAGAAATGTTCCTGTCCAAAGGAAGAACTGGGACAAAAATGGAGCAGAGATTGAAGGGAGGGCCATCTACGGACTGCCCCACCTGGGGATTCCTCCTCTCTGCAGACACCAAACCCTACACTGTTGCTTAGGTCAAGAGGCACTTACTGACAGGAACCTGTTGTGGCTGCTTCTTGGGAGGTCTGGCCAGCAACTGACCAAGGAAGATGTGAATGTGTAGAGCTAACCATCAGACTGAGCTCAGGGACCCTGGTGGAAGAGCTGATAGAAGGACTGGAGGAGCAGAGGGAAATTGCAATCCCATAGGGAAAACATATCAACAACATCAGCAGGCAGCACTACTCAGTGCTCCCAGAGACTAGACCACCAAGCATGGAGTGTACAGGGAGGGATCCAGGGTTTTGTGTACATATGTAGCAGAGGATGGCCTTGCCTGACAACATTGGGAGGGGAGGTCTTGAAGTCCTGTGGTGGTTTGATGCTCCAGTGTAGAGGGATGCTGGAGCAGTGGGGAAGGAGAGGTTGGGTAGGCAGGAAAGTACCCTCATTGAGTCAAAGGGGAGAAAGGGGTAGGTGCATATGACAAGGGGGGTGTTGTGGAGGGATAACCCGGAAGTGGGATTTCATTCGAGAATTAAACAAATAGAATGATTAACAAAAAAGAAAAATGAAACATGAACATGGAGAAAATGTTGATTTAGTTAGCAATTACAGCCAGAATACAGCAAACACATAGGCGAATGCCAGCAGCAAACCACCGAACTGAGAACGGGACCCCCGTTGAAGGAATCAGAGAAAGAACTGGAAGAGCTTGAAGGGGCTCGAGACCCCATATGTACAACAATGCCAAGCAACCAGAGCTTCCAGTGACTAAGCCACTACCCAAAGACTATACATGTACTGACCCTGGGCTCCAACCTCATAGGCAGCAATGAATAGCCTAGTAAGAGCACCAGTGGAAGGGGAAGCCCTTGGTCCTGCCAAGACTGAACTCCCAGTGAATTTGATTGTTGGGAGGAAGACAGTAATGGGGGAAGGATGGGAAGGGGAACACCCATACAGAAGGGGAGGGGAGGGTTAGGGGTATGTTGGCCTGGAAACCGGGAATGGGAATAACAATTGAAATGTAAATAAGAAATACTCAAGTTAATAAAGATTAAAAAAAAAGAAAAGTAAATAAAAAATAATCAAGTTAATAAAGATAAAAAAAAAAAAAAACACACACACACACACACACACACACACACAAAAAAAAAACAAAAAAAAAAACAAAAAAAAACAGCACAAGCCAGATCCCCCACATAGACTCTGATTACAGTTGCAATTCATACTGGCAGGCTTTTAAGAAACTTATTGCTTTTAATGATTCTTCAAATTTTTCATTTTTAAAATTTTGAAATGGTGTCAATAAAATCTACTTTGAATAGCTAAAAAAAAACAAAAAACAACCCCCCCCAAAACAAACAAACAAACAATGGTTTGTGAATACAATTTTGTTGTTTTCATTTTGACTTCCCCAACTCAGAACTAACAGGTCTTCTTTGAAACATGGTGCCTGGGTGACTTCCCTGCATTCAATTCAACTGCAATCTCTGCTGCTTGTTATATTTGGTACCACAGCTTTCTTACTGTGAAAAGTAATTTTAAAAGTTTAATAGTAAATAGAACAAAGAAGGTGTGATACATACCTATAAACTCAGCATTTGAGAGTAAAATGCCAGGTGATAAGATTTTGGAATTCTGAATGACTAGGATTACAAAGCAGGTCAAAATTGGCTTTGGAACTAGAACCTCATCAAATGTTAACCAATAATTTAAAATTTAATGAATATAATTGTGAAAGATAATGTTGCAGATTTCTACATAGGCTATGGTTAAGTAGAGGTGAGATTTCCAAAGGGTTAGTGAGTGTGGCTGCCAATCCAAGCAGGGAAAGGGAGGATGGATTAGGGGGCTTCAAGAGGAGAAACCAGGAAAGGGGATAACATTTCAAAGGTAAGTAAATAAAACATCTAATGAAAAAGTTGGGGAGGATCTCCTAATTGTGGGGATGGATGTCCTGAGGAAAATAAATTCTATGAAAAAACTATAACTTAATGATGTAGAGCTGTGTGTGGTGGTGATGCACATCTTTTTTCCCCAGCATTTGTTGCCAAAGGCTGGTAGATCTCTGAATGTGAGGTTAGCCTGGTATATTGAGTAAGGTACAGTAGAGTCTGAAATATACAGAGAAACTCTGATTTCAAAACCCTAATATATATGAAGAATTAAACTACAGATTTATAAGATACTAAATGAATATTGAAGTGCAAATCAGGGGATATTTCCAAGAAATTTTTGGTCATGAAGGCAAAGAGGTTTCCAGCACACCAGTTGCACTTGCTTTTTTACCAAAACTATATGGTAACACCTTATTGCTGAAGATACTACACACTGTGACACAAAGACATAGAGATTTAATGTCAAATCAATCAGGAAACATTTCCCTTTGGCTACATATCAGAGGGTCAAACATACATTGCAGTCTGATTGGAGGACAAAAGATATCAATGACTTTACTCCTACCACGACTACCTACATACATGCTAAGCAAGATATGCCCAGTGGTATCATTGTTAGTGTATAACTAATTGCATTCATACTGGATTTGAAACATTTACTTGAGGAATGTCATGTTTTAAATTCTAAACAAATCAAAAGTCCATGATTGCAGAGATCATGGGCCCTATGCCCTGTCTTCTGTAATACTTCAGATACATAGTCATGTGGCAAAATTATGGTATTAATTATAGCCTAGAGCTGGGTGTCATAGTTAGGGTTTCTTTGGTGTAAAGATACACCATGATCAATTAACCTCTCATAAGAGACATGTAATTGGGACTTGCTTAAGGTTCAGGGGTTCAATCAATTACCAAGACAATAGCATAGCAGCATCCACACAGATGGAAGACTAGAGAAGGAGATGAAGATTTTACATCTTGATCCATAGACAGCCAGGGGAAGATTGGCTTCCACATGACTAGGAGAAGGGTGTCAATATCTCCCCCAACAGGTGCATGCTTTCTCCAGCACAGGCATTAATAAATCAACACAGCCATACTTTCTTATAGTACCATTAACTGGGACAAGCATAGTCAAACCACCATATTTCATTCCACAACTTCAATAGGATTATTCAAACCTATGATACACCTAAACATAATGCAAAATGCATTATTCAAACATCAAAAGTGCCCATTGTATATAGCACTCTCAACAACATTAAAAGTCCAAAATTCAAAGTCTTTTCTGAGATTCAATCATTTAAATGTATTATCCTATAAAATCAAAAGCAAGTGGCTGAACAAATCGCTCCAACATCACAGGATATATAATACCATTTCAAAATTCCATATGGAGGAAATAATAGACTAAACTAAGACATTAAATCAGCTAGGCAAATGGAAACTCTACCACTACATGTCTGATATCAAAGGACTCTTCATATCTCTGACTCTTTTTTCATCTTTGGTTACTGTAAATGAAGGAGCCAAAGTTGGGGTTCACTCTAACACCTGTGGGAAAGTTCCACCGCAAACCTGCAAGCACAAAGACCTTTCCCTCTAGGGAGTAGTTTGTTCCCAGAGCAAATGCAAACCAACTGTCAAACAAGGCTACCTGTTACTCCCAACCAACCTCCCTCTGACTCCCAACTGTCCCCCTTGGAAATTCCAGAATGGTCCACTTATCACAAGACAGCTTCGAGGTTACTTTGCCTCATAATTAATACCCTGCCTCGTTAGTAATTCTAGTTTGAATTCTGCCACAGTTACTTGCCTGGTATATAATCCCTGTCACAATCTGCTCAGTGTCATGTCCCCTTAAAAGGGAGGACCAGGAAGTGCTGTAATTAATCTCCTCTTGCTATTGTATCAATCACTGTCTCCATGTGTCTCATTCAA